>NC_092182.1:25481240-25688740 GCF_043641665.1 Enoplosus armatus | reverse complement strand
TATGCCTGTCAGAAAGACTGATGAGGTGAACAGACAGTAGCATTTCCATTTGCTCTCTCCATTTCAGACAATGTTTGACAAACAAGCAGGAGACTTATTTTATGTCATTTGTTTGAATGGGATGTTTCAGATCCTGCTTACATCCATTAATCAAACTGCAGAGTCGGTCTGCTGCAAGCTGCAAGCTATTTAATGCATGTTCTCTCCTTACTTTTCTTTAACTGTAATGGTTGATCAAGTGAACACACAAGCAGTTTAGTGACACATAAACAGCAGTTGTTGTCATTTCCCAGTCATTTCCCAGCCTCTGTGGAGATGTGAATCAAAGACCAGTGGTCTGAAACATCTTTGGAGAGTGGTCTTTGCAGTTTCTCCAGCGGGGTCACTGGCTCTCTGACTGTCTTTCAGTTTGAGGGAATTGAAAGTGAAAGAAACAATCTGCTTTCAAGCTAGAGAAGCAGAGATGTTGTGACAGAGCAGAGGGTCCACTCCAGAAGGTATTAAAGATCCTTTGACAGAGGAGAGGCCTCGCTGTGTGATCAAGGGGCAAAGTGGGCTATCTTTGACACTTTACAACATCTGTGATCAGTCATGCTGGACTATAAGGAGCTTTTATGTCCTCAGAGGAGGGCGAGGTAAAAGTGTGTGCATACTGTTTGTGCTTTAGTTCATGAATCTTATCTGTTCTTGTTTATATACAGGCCCATAATGCAATAGCTGCTGATCATACAACAAACTACATGCAAAAGATATTATGACATTATAAGCACATAAAAACAACGTGATTAACGTAGCATTATACGTTTTGTTGTAGCTTTGTTGAGCTGTGCATCTCTCACTGCACACCATATGCAAAACCTATGATGGTGCGGGAGTGAGTGAGGGTTCACCATCGGACATTGCTTTGTTTTAGAAACTCAGAAGCCAAACCTGTGCAGACCAAATGGTTTGGAGGCCATGGCACAAAAACTAGGCCGTTCGTTCAGTTGTGACAGAGCTGCAACGTCAACCATCACGTTTAATCTCAAGCTCAATGAGACGCTCTCACTGTCACTCAAAATGCTAACGTGCTACACGCTGCTATTTCTATTTCGTATGACGCATGGCAGCAACAATAACAATAACAAAGAGAACTAATGAAGACATGGAATAGCAGCATTTCAACAGATAAAAAAAAAAAAAAGCAGTAATAATGGTTATTCACACAGCACCAAACCCACTCGTGTCCCCGAGACGTGACCTTTCTCAAAAACAAGCTGATTGCAGCCATCTTGACATCGACACATCACTCTCGTTAGCACCGCAACACCACAAATAACTGCTGGAGCGGCTCAGGAGCAGGAAGAGAAGGAAAAAAAAAACACAATCAAACAATGATGCTAACAATAATGAGAACAGCAGAGGCTTGATCGCTTGTTTCGGGTCAAGGTGGTAACGAGTTGCCGTGGTGATTGTGAGTTTGCCGTCCTGTTGATTGGTGTTTAATGAGGGCCTACTTGATGGCGTCTGTGAGTGAGAGACATTTGAGGAGGGTGTGTGGAGGGAGAAAAAAGAAAGAGGGTGCGACAAAAAGAGCGTGAAACAGATGAACAGGAAGAAGTGGCGTTTAGATCGATGACAGAAAGGTAAAGGAGATGAAGAGAGGGTGAGATGGAGAAGAGAGAGCCAGACGAGAACAAACGAGGAGAGAGGCCACATGGTCTGTTGTGCCGAATGAGAAAAATAACAACAGCATAACCTTTGTACAGTGTTTCATTAGTGTTTCATTAAGTTGTCAGTTCAAATTAGGTCAAGGTATAAAAGTGTGTGTGTGTGTGTGTGTGTGTGTCTGTGTCATCACGTCGTTGTTCTTGAATCTAAAACTCAGTGGCGACTGCTGCAGCGGCCGCTCGGAGCTGAGCCATAGCATAGCTGTATGGCCATAGTGTGTGTGTGTTTGTGTGTGTGTGTGTGTGTGTGTGTGTGTGTGCGTGTGCGCGCATGTAGAGTGTGTGTGTGACATCACATCAGGGTTCTAGAATCTACGACTCATCAGGACTTTATCTCAGACCAGAAACTACTGAACTCTACTGAACCACTAAAGACTAGTACGCGTCCTAGAGAAAAGAGAACCCACTAACAAGTGCCATGACTGAAAAAGAGACACCAGAGACAATCCTGGAGAAGGAAAACAACTCCGAGACCACCATGAACCAACCTGAAACACCTACGGAGTCTGCTGATCCTTCTGCCTCTGGTTGTGAGTCCACAACCCAGACAGAGAGTGAGAAGCAGCTTCGCTTGTTTGTCGCCCTGCTGACGGTGAGAGTGTTGACCAAGTGTCACGCTGTCCAGAACCGCAGCCAGGAGGAGTGGGCCGCCCACATCAAACTCCTGGTCGACAAGACCATGGAGGGGCTCACTATCACTGAGGGCTTCTGCCCGGACGTGAAGAGCACCAAGAAAGTCTGCAAGGCGGTGTTGAAAGACCTGCAGAAGAAGTTCTGCAGTCGGCGCCTGCTGGAGACTGTAATAGTATTACAGGACCCAGATATGGACGCAGTCATCGTCCAGTCTTTGCAGGCTCACATCAAGGACCAATCTGCTCGGCTCGCAAAGAAAGCCGCCCCCCGCACTTTCTGGAAGGATTTCCTCCAGGTCGTGGCTTTGACCGCAGGTTTTCTGGGCACCTTAGTTGTAATGGTGGTCATTGTGTAAAGCGACACACCAGCGGCTGCAGGTGGAGAAGGTTTGCAGCGTTGCAACAACAACAGCTGTCAGATGTCTATAGGGCCGCTCAGTGTGGCCTCAAAGACTCAAAGTCAGGGTCACACCGACCCAGAGTCGTGTCGGCGTTGGGATTACTCCGGTTTCCTCCCACACTCCCATTTTAGCCAATAAAAATGTGTAACTGTATTTCTAACGTCTGAGGAACTTCTTAAATTAGAGTTATAAGGCAGACAATGTGAATTAACCGATACACGCACTCAAGCAGGTCGTAACTGTTTACAGAGGTTATATACGTCCTCATCAAGGTCCAAAAGTAACACAGGTTGGAGGAATGGTATATAAAGAAATCAATAAATGTAGAAAAAACATAATATTCTTATATTTGGGCAACTAGCAGCTTGTCCCTGCTGAGGGACCCTCCAAATGGGGAAACACAACCGCCGTGTTATTTTTACAGCTCCAACTCCTACACATATAAAATAAATATACAAGACGGAAGTTGGCGTTGCTTCCAAAACTTTAAGCTAGCAGCTCTCTTAAAACAAACAATTTTTAAGTGCCAGTTGGTTGAACTGAATTTAACAGGCTGGGTTAGCACGACAGGTCTGTGCTTCGGGTTTCTCCACATGTTGAAGCAGCGGAGGGTGGTGGCTTTTCCTTTTTTTGGCTTTCCAAAACCAAAAACACAAGACCTAAAGTGTAAGGAAACTCAAGTAAGCTTCGATCTTCAACTGGCTAACAAGCTTGCTACCTACAGCAGCTAGCGGCTGAGGAGCACATCATTAACTAACTACATTAGCTTGCGGGGATACAGGTGTACCTGTACAGGTGTACATGTACACATGTAACACATACATATGTAGTTCATTGACTACATATTTTTTTCCTTAGCTAAGCGGTCGCATCACCGTTCAAAGGCAGTGAAGTGAACGGTGAATTACTAATTATAAAATTGTTAATTTCATCATATCTCAGCCTTTTTTTTGGATGTTTTATGAGATTACTCAACAATGCATCTTTTAGGATATGGGTTTAATCTTAGAAGACCTTATTGGAGTTTGACCCTTTATACTGTCCAGTTATTCTTTAGCTTGTTGGAGGGACTAAATGTGAGAAAAGAGAGATGCTTGACCTTGCTTAGAGGTAATTCAATCAAAGGCTCTGATTTCTTGTATCTGCTGCACAGATAGAACAGTTTCTCTGTGAAAGAGTGAATGTGCGGCTTCCTATCCACATCATAGAAAGACACTCCGCCTTCCTTGTAGTCCACATACACGCCTACATTTCTTGGTCTGGGACACAGGTGAAGGACCGTGTAAGATGTGCAATGAACTTAATAATCAAAACCCATCAGGCCATCAGGTGAGGCATCAGGGGCTTGCAGCTTTTGAGCGCTTCAAATGTTTCCCAAATTCAGACACCACAGTGACTGACTCTGAGGACATTAAGCTCAGTTAAAGCTCTCATCTGTAGCAATAATAACTTAATTTAATCAGCAAGAAAAGTCTATTTAACGTATTTATGATGGTCAGTTCTGTAAAAAGTGAAAACACAACACCACAGTTATGGCATCAACATCACCGGAACACCACCCCCTCTAACTTTCTGCTCCATCTCTAGCTTATCTACAACGCTAACAAACTGCTTTACTTTCTTAATTCAGGAGACATAACCCTGCATGTTCTCCCTGGTGTCAATTAATATATTAATAAAAGACAATATATGAATATGACATGAGTTTGGCAAATAAGTAAGGGATCATCCATGACAAGCTGCATGGTTATCAAAAAATTAATTCACAACACAAGCTAATCACCCTACTATTAATAGAGCAGTAGCTAATAATGTCATACAGAGACAAATAAGCCACTTGAATTAGAGCCTCAGCCTCTCGTTAACCGTAACCACAGTCGAGTTGGGGTTCTGGCAAAAACCTGGCGAGGTGGGTACATTTATATAGGCTAGGAGAAATGTTGTATATATAAAAAATATACAAAGCAGTTCATTTCAACTCAGCCGTCAGTGGGGCGTTAGATCATACTGTATGTGGCCTTGAATGAGCTTCTTCAGTGGTATGTGATTCTAGACCATTCAAACTGCTGACTGAGTCCGCTGAGCGGTGTTAGTTGTGTTGGGTGTAGGTAACACCATATTAGAGGTTTGACGACCTCTTGTCTTAACAGTTACATTTGTCATATTCACAAGTAGAAGCTGATTATCAGTGAAAAATCAGAAATCAGTGTTATACTGGTGCTGTGTCTGTTAATCACTATTAGTTATTATATTAGTATTATGTATTATGATTTGTGTGCATGTGTGTGTGTACACCAAGACATGAGTAATTACAAAAATATATCACCACTCAAAATGTCCTTGTGGCAGCAATACGGACATAAAAACACAGCGTACATAACCACACACACACACACACACACACACGTACAACACATATACAACATCAGGCATCATAGACGTATCCCCGATCACACACCCTCTCACCCTCTCGTGATGCACAGCGTTACTTCTGTTGTGTGACAGGAAGTGATGTACACAGGGACAGGATGCGATGCATTAGTATACGACAGAGATCCGGCGTTAAATCACTGTGTATAGATGTGGCCTTCATGCCATACAGCACACACACACACACACACACACACACACAAAGCCTTCTCTACTGGTTCTCTTTGCTTTTCTGATGTTGTCGCTTGTGTCTTTTCTGGTCCTCTCTTTCCTTTGTATTTCTAATATTTCCTATACTTTTCTCTCCTCATCATCACTCCCATTACATTTTCATCTATTCCGTATCAACTTGTGACTCCCCCCCCTTTCCTGTCTTTCATTTCTTTATGTTAGTTTTGTGCTTTGCAAGTGCTTTGAGTTGCCTAAACATAACCATAAAAATGTAATCATGCTTTTGTTGCCAGCAGCAGAAATCGTAGGAATGCACATCGACGGTTACGTTAATAACAAACATATTCTGAGCAGCATTTCAACGTAATGGATTTGCTACTGCTAACAAGCTGTATATTGACACAGCAGACATGTCCTGAGAGGAGGAAAACACTGTATTGAAAGTATCACTGGACAGCTATCAGTATCTCTCTCTATCGCTTTCATCTCCCATTATAACTTCTCCCTCAGGCCTCTGCTTTAATGAAAGAAAAGGAAGAAAGAAGTTCTAAGTCTGTCAGCTTGAGTAAAGGGTTAAAGTATTATTGGAAATTTCAAGCTGCTTTAATTTCAAGGTTCCCACATACCAGACAGTCTACATGATGCAGACGGCTATCTTTGAACCTCCGTCTGTCTCGGCAGTGTATTCAAGCCGTGGCCTGGGTCATGCTGGGGAGTCCCAGCAGGGGTGCAGGTGGGTCGGTGAGCAGGGCCAAAGTAGGAGGAAAAATAGACTACATGCTTTTTCTTCCTCTGCACAGCTGGAGATGCTGCAGGAATCGATAGGAAGAAGCGATATGCAGACACTAGACTAAACAAAACCTTTTTATAGAGTCATATCAATCCTTTATTATTCAAGTATTCCATATATACATATATACATACTTGATGGTATACTGACAGACGTTTCTACTAGCAAGTCTACCCTCATTTACATAAATTAAGAGATCAAAATATTTTTTTATACATCTTCAGTTTCTTTCTGCCCCTTTTCCACCTAGTTTGCTTTTTCCCCTCGGTGTGATTTATCTGTATGACTGTCAAACAAATTAATGATATTGCCAAAGTAGTTTGCAGTTTATTACAATAAACTGTAAGAAACACATCAAGATAATAGAGAGAAATGATTCGGCTGCTTACTCTCTCTTCCCTTCTCTCCCCACTCGAACACCCACCGCTTCAGTCTCTGGGCTAATACATGTGCACACAAGGGGGTTTGCCAACACAACCACACACACACACACACACACACACACACACACACACACACTGAGGTGGAGGTGGCAGGAAGGATTCGCGCTGACTGATCTCCAGGCAGAGCAGTCATTACTGCACGGCAGTTGTCAGCAGTGGAAAAGTCACACACACACACTGATACATACAAAAACTTCATCTTCCTTGCTGATCCTCGTAAACCAACAACAATCCAAGTTACACACACAAACACACTCACGACTCCAAGGCGAGGCAAAGTGAGGGGCTGACTATTATGTGTGTGTGTTTGATTCAGACGCAGAAGGCTGATTGCTTTCTCAACATCCACATCTCATCAGAAGGCACAATAATAACAGCCAAGATCTTCATATCGTGTTTGTTGTTTGTGTGTGTGAGTTGGAAGTCAGTGCATGTTGATTACCGTGGATTTACTGGGTTCTTGTGACTGTGTGTCTGTGTGTTTTTTATTTGAGGCCGTCCTTCCCTCATCCTTTCCTCTATCCTCCGTTCTGTCATTCCACATGCACACACACACACACACACACACACACACACACTGAGCAATGCCATTTCGTGATAACCCTTGTATGCCTGTGTGCACAAGCTTAGCTGTGCGTGGACTGAACGAATGTCCCAGTCGAAACGGAGAGAACGAGAGAGAGAGAAAGAAGAATAAAATCAAGAAAGAGAGCGAGAGTTAAAGGGTGGAAGGAACACGGTGATGTCAGGCCTTCGAAAATCTTGTGTTCAACCTTTCTAGAAGACTGAAGGCTGTTCAAGCTGCACATTAATCCTGCGGGTCCCGAAACGAGACGTTCCACAGTCACATATGGGAGTGATAGTCAGGTGTTTGTGTTTGTTGACCAGTGTAAACTGTGTACAACCTGCTTTTGCAATATTGTACTTATGTCAAATTTAATTTGATAGTTAAAGGATGAAAGGGGACAAAGCGATCAAGAGAAAATACATCTGAAAGCGAAATGATAGAAGAAGAAGAACAACAAATACGATCGATAGAAACTCAAGAAAAGAGAAGGAAAAAGGAGAGAGAGAGAGAGAGAAGTGTGTTTGTGTCAGGCAGTTAATGGAGGGGCACACACACACACACACACACACACACACACACACACAGCCAGGCAGGCAGGTGATCAATGCATCATTAGTTTGGTGCCACACACACCCTGCTCAGGTAGTCTGGCCAACATTAGTAGTGTGCTACATGCTCTACTGGCTCTGTCTGTCATTCTAATTACTGTGAGCTTGTAGCTGGACACACACACACACACACACACACACACACACACACACACACACACACACACACACACACTCTCTCTTACCAATTGAGTGGAAGTGAATGGGATTCACCCACCAGAGCAGGTAACAAGAGCCAATAGAGGACAGATTGAGTGTTTGTGTTTGTGTGTGTAAGTGTACAGTACACATCTTGTTGTGTGTGTGTGTGTGTGTGTGTGTTGAGCTCATTAAGAGCAGCCAGCAGACTTCAGTGACCTCTCTGTTCTTTGTCCAGTTTCTAACTACTGATGAGAGCTGGAGGGGAGGGGGGTGGGGGTGGAGGAGCATGTAAATTAGGGGGAAAAGGAACAAGAAGATGATTAGAGAAAGAAAAACAAGGAAAATTCAAGGGTCAGAAGAATGGAGAGAAAAAGGGGGAAAAAAAAACAAAAACTTGCATAAGAAAAAGCGAGCTAGATGGAGGAATAGAAGTAGAAGAACATTACAGAAGAAGGAAAGAAAAAGAAGGTGGATGGAAGGAAAGAGAGAGCTTGAGATTGACAGAGATAATGCGAGAGACATTGCCATCTCTGCTATCTGCATTTGCTCATATTGTGTTTGTTTTGGCAGTAAGTGCTTCTTCATTCCTTGCCAGCGAAGCACCTTTTGAAATGAACTGAAAGAAAAGAGTGTGTAATTTAAATATCTGCCAACGGATTTCTTTGCCAGGCCAAAACTCAATCTTATGCTTTTTCTTCCTCTCATTTGAGGTCGCGTGTGATGAATTGAGTCCGTGCCTTTCTTTCCGCAGCGTGGCGATGGATCTGGGCCTGACATTATGGTTGGGATAAAAGCCATGCTGATGAGCGCTTTGTTGAGACTTTATGAAAGCTCCCCTGCTGCCTCATGAAGGCGTTCAATAATATAAACACGCCGTATTCATTTATCAGCGGTGACAACAGAGTTCAGGATTTGCATGCTGGGTAGACTGCTTCAAAGTGGCTTAATAGTCAGTCCGATGGAGATTTTATCTACAGGACCTTCATCAAGGTTATGTTTTATGCATTTCAGAATGACGACTACATGTGGGTTTGTGCAAAGTTTTCTCTTTTTGTTTTTCTTGTAAGACCCTCGTCTCTGTCTCTCGTTCATTAATCTTTCTCTACACCCTGTTTTGACACTGTCTCTAAAGTCTCTCTATTCTCTCTTCATCTTTCTGCTCTTTTGCTTGCTTAATTTCTCTCGCTGTTTTTTCTTTATCCATCGTCTCACCCTTTACACTTCCTGTCCTCTCTTCCATCCCGCCACCTCCATTTTGTATTTACCTTGACACATCAGCAGTGCTAAGTTGGGTTATATTATGTTTAGGGTCAACTTGTCCAAAAAGCTTTTGATATGTAGGGGAAGTCCAGAAAATCAAGACAAATATGGCAAAAACATCCTGCACCAACGTAGAGGGACAGATGTCAAATCTGAGACGAACCCACGGGGACATGAGACATTTACAGTAGTCTGTATTTTACCAGACTTAAGTTGCCTGTCATGTTGTTCTTCATCCTCATCATCATCATCATAGTTTCACTGTACACTGCACCGACATCTGCACCTGCAGCGCATGTACAGTGTTTTTGGACCCCACGCAACGCTGTGTTTGTGTAATATGGACAAGTTAACATCTAAAGACTGCAGTGATTACGTTACTAAGCAACCGCTAAGCTGGCACTGGCAAAATAAATGCCGACAGGATGATCAAGATCCCGAAGTGGAAGCCCTGTCTGATAAAAGTAGTGGATATAGAGTATGGCTACTCATATATATATATATATATATATATATATATATATATATATATATATAGATACTTTACGCATAAAGATATAAATAGAAGCCTGACCTATTTGTACGTTTGTAGAGTGGATCTCCGCATACGCTGCTGTCACACCTGGTGTAGCCGGGGTCATTGATTATAGTGGAAGCGTAGTGTTGCAGCAGAATGCACTGCATATTGTGTTCAGTGTAGCTAAAGCGTTTCAGCATATTATTGATGGGCCACCATACAGAGAGATGAAGTCTGTCGGCCAATAAGATTTTAGAACACCATATCAGCTCCACAAGTGACCAGCGGCTTTCCAATGAGTGACTGGAGTCATTGGAAAATCGAGACTTGTTAAGGGAAGGGAAGTTAGCTGTCTGGATTGCAGTATTGCAGTAGCATTTATATGCTAGCTTTCAAATGTTGCTAATTTAACATCTGGCCACGGGACAACAGCGTTCGCCTTTTGGCACTGGCCAATTACTGCGATATTGATCAATGTACATTATCCCTAAAAAAATAAATAAATAAAATCTGATGATGGAATCACTAGCTCTGTTTCTTTCTCTCTCCAAACTCCTGCCTCTGTTTTTCTTGAAGAAAAGCAGGATTCAATAAATCCCATTCATCTGTCTGCGTTCCCAATAGAGGGAAGCCATGTCGGGGGACGCCAGTCAATACTCCCCCATTAAGCCAGTGGACAAGACAAAAAGCACTGACACTTAGCACTTTTATACACCAGCAGAAACAAAGACACACAGACATAAAAGCACAAAGACTCTAATGGTCTCGTAGCAGCTTGGTTTTAGACCCTGTAATACACAAACGCACATACACAGGTGTACGTTTATACACTACACTTAGCAGAGATCCAAGCGCACACAGACACACACAAAGACACAGTAGGTGTGTGGTAAGACGCTCGCTCGATGCGATGGCAGTGTTGTGACATTTAGAAAGAGGCATCTCAGCACAAAGCCAAACAAGTCCTCTCCTCTTGTCTCTTCGATCTGCAGACGGACAAAGAAGCAAAATAAATAAGTCATTAAAAGAAAAAGAAAAAAACGCTATGGCCTTAAAGGCTTTTTGTGCAGCTCACATTAAAAGACAGACACTTCAGCTCTGCCGACACGTCAGGTTTACTGTGTATGTCAACATCAACCTTTTAGTGGAAATAACAATTCAAACTTGAGGGAATTTTGTTTTAGACTGATATATCTCATTTGCTGTTGTGAAGTATGTTAACACAGCTGGCAAATATGGCGGCCAATCCACCAATGTTGTCAGTCATAATAAATAATCATGATTGTGTTGCGCAGTAAACTGTACATACGATGAGCGAGCGGCAGCTGCTACACTTTATCTTGATTTTGAAGTAAGTACGTAAAGTTGACGCCATCATTGCAATCCCCATCATGGCCGCAGAGCTTCCAATTCAATGCTTAAACAGAGCTGAGTTGTATATGAGTTTATTGTTCTGACGCATCGTGACATCACCACCTCACTGAAACAATTTAAAGTCACCACTTCACCGATTCTGGTGAAAACCATTTCCCAAATGACGTCCTCTACCTGCCTTAGATGTTATTACCTTCCCTCCTTTAAAAGGGGTTTCACACAGCTGGTCCAGCTATTATAAACAGCTCCCTCTCATATCCCCTTGTCTCAAACACGTCTAAATCCTCTCTTTATTCAAAATAACAGGCCTCGCCTCCAATATTCTACTGTGGAACGACTTCTAAATTGCCATTTTTGTCAATGGGTTTGGCTTCAACTATTAATAGCAGTACTGAGACTACCTTCATCAGAGTAACCAAAGACTTCATTTTGGAGTCATTGTTTAGTTCTGGCATTTTAAGCTCTGCATTTGACACAGTGGATCACAATATTTCCTGCAAAAGGCAAAACAATCACATCTGAGATTCGCTAATCCTGAATTGTTCAATTTGTGAACCCTTGCAGTTGAAATGACACACAGCAGACAGAGGTGGTAGGGATGAAACAGCAGGATGAAGGTGTGAGATGTACGGTATCTAAACGAGGTAAGGGGGGAGCAGGTGACCAGGTGAAGCGCTGGGGCAGCAGTCACTCAGCTGCATGTTTCACTTCATAATGTTTAATTTTAGTAACGTAGCTTTCCTTTAGCCTGCCTTATACTAATATTACTACTAATAGAACTATATCAATACTAATATTTAATGGTCAAGGAAATATGGCTATATCTCACTGGTTTCATTGGCTCACAGTCAGTTTTGATAATTAGTAATTATTAGATTATTAATTAGAAAGTAACATAACCTTTCTAGGTACAGTACTACAGAAGTTATAATACTAAGGCTTTTTATGGCACGCTTCTTTGCCTTCTTTGTTTTATTCTCCACACTTGTGTTTTATTGATTTTATATATATGTTGTAATATCATCACTATAATCGTTTATTATTATGACACAGTGAAACTGATAAAAACTGACAAAAATTCTGAAAACCGTTCCCAGGCCTGAAAAACCCTGTGAGGGAAGTTTCTTTAGTGATCAAGGAAAAAGAAAGAGCTTCAAAAGAAGATAATTCATAACACAAGACCCACTGGAGGTATCATCACACAGCGTGGAAATCTCTGGAGGAGTTTTGAAGAAAAAGGCATATTTCTTTTATAATTCAATCTGACTGTTAGGATGTAATTGGCTGAGTGACGGTATTCATGCTTTTATTCCACGCCCTCGAGCATCCCCCATCCTTTCCTCAACTTTCCCGGCCACGATGACATTTTTCACCTCCCTCCATCTCTCTCTCTCTCTCTCTCTCTCTCTCTCTGTCCATCTCTCTCTCTCTCTCCTTCCAGGTTGCAGCCTATATCTCTCTGTCTGTCACTCTGATTTTCTCAGCCAATTACTGGCTGGCTTCAGGTGCTTAACCCCAGGCCTCACCATCAATTGGCTCATTATATCGCTGCTTTAAATCTTTCTCCCGTCGCCTCCAGCTCTCTGCTTCTCTCTATTCCTCTCTGTCACTTTGTGTCTGTCTTTTCTTTCTTTTCTTTCTCTCTTATCACTCTTTCGTATTTCACTTTATGTTTGCATACATTCTTCTCCTTCTGCCCTTCTTTGTGTCTCCTCTTCCTTTCTCCTCTTCCTCTCGTTCTGCTCTGCCTCCCATCTCTCTCCCGCAAATAAGACTGTCTCATCCTCAGCACCCCTCTTCCTCTTCCCACTCCTCAGCCTCCCTTTTGCCCTTCCTTTTCTGCCCCCCTCCCCATTCTGCAAATTGCTACAACTCAATTGTCCCGTCCCTGCCTGTAGGCAGCGATGGTATTAATAAAGCAGGATTTGAAATAGATTTCCTTTCTGCTCCACTTTGAATTACATTACTGCGTGGTTTTGGCTCAGAGCATTCTTCTTCTTGCTGCTTATGATATCACAATATACATTCACCCTGTATCCATTCTGCTGAGGGACGACATCGCTAGTGCTCGAAGGGACGACATTTACCTGACCATTTGTCAAAGACTGGTTCCTGAAGTAGAAATCTACAAATGTATGTCCAGTATCAGTCACTACAGTTCTTAAAAGACGTGGTATCTCACAGGAAACAATATGCAGTGTGCAGAAAAGTACTGTTGTCTTTATGTTGTGTTTTTTTTGGAATACAAATCAAGAAAATCAGCAGTTAGCATGAACACTAATAGTTTCCATGGCCAAAATCTAACTACCTTCAAAAAGTTCAAATTAACTTAATCTATAATTACATACATGCAGTTCCTTTGCCCCAATAAAGTTATTTTTTTTGGGAAAATGTGCTTTTGTTAAAGTTAAAGGAATTCTGCTGTTGAGTCAGATGTTGTGAGTTATAGTTTAACTCTCAGTAGTTGGTTCCATGCAGGGAGACCTAATTAAAATCCACTAAAAGGCATCTGCTACTAGTCGATTTAATCCAATTTATCCACGTCACAAAACTCCAGGGTGTCCCTTGTCTGCTGCTGCTTTTATGTGTGTGTGTGTGTGTGTTAGGGATGAGTTCGGTGTGTATTTGTATTTGTTTGTGTGTTTCTGTGCATTTCATTGTTACATCTGTTTGTATACGTGTTGATTATGGCGACATTAATGGCTTCTCTGTAAAGAACAACGTAGTGTAGAACTTCTGGTTGTGTGTGTGTGTGTGTGTGTGTGTGTGGAGGCAATGAGCCAATTTAATGACATTCTTAAAGCTGTCATGATTAAGAGGCTGATCATTTGATGAGGGTGCTATCGAGGTACTTCAGTGATGAAATATTGCATGCTTCACTTTTATTTTTATTAACGAGGTGAATCTAAGAATGTCCTTAAGTGCTTTGGTGAGGAGGGAACGTGTGTGTTGGTGTGGAGTCATACGTGTTATTTATATGAACGGAGTTAAAGGTACTTCAGTTTGGACGGTGCAGTAAAACCCCTCACATAAACACACAAACACACAAACGTGCACTCACACACACACACACACACACACACACACTTTTGTTAAATCCAAGGAGGGAAAAGGCATCCATGAGGGTTTTCGTCTGATCTTGCTTGTTTGCCTCGGAGGGTCATCGTCACGGGAGAGCTTGCCTCTGTGTGTGTGTGTGTGTGTGTGTGTGTGTGTTTAGGTAGAGGTTAGGCTGTTATTTCTTTGGTGTGAGGATGCTGATTAAAAGTGCAACCTCTGCAACATATCAACGGTCACACAGCTAATGCTGAAGCTACACCAGCCTCAGGCATGTGTGTGTGTGTGTGTGTTTGTGTGTAGGTGAGTGTGTTGTAGTGGTGGGGGCTGTTAGGATCTCTAGTATTAATTGTATTTGTAGCCTTTGGCCAGTGTAACTTTGGTAATATGGAATTTCCCTACGCACAGTACAGAAAGTTGTCCCTGCCCTGTTTCTCCCAGAGGGAAGCTCTCTGTGTTTTCTCTTCGACACTGACTGTTCTTTTGCTCTCGTTTTATTTTTATTTTTTTACAATGTTTTTGCCTTTTAGGTCTTTGTGAATAGAAATAGAAAAAAAAACACAGAAAGCCAGACAGAGGTAGAGAGCAGCAGAGGCATGAGAAGCAATGAAGAGAGAGAGAGAGAGAAAGAGACACAGGGCTCTATTTTGACAGCACAATTCAAAAGGCCAGCATGAATTGCCAGGACATGTGGGCAAGGCCAATGAGGGCGTATTGAAGCGCACCTGCTATTTCTGTTCACACTTTTAGAAAAAGGAGAACATAAGCAGGTTGCAGTTTTACATTCATCGACAGTACGTCACCCAGTTACACCAGTACACTCTGACCATTATGTACCACAAGTGTCCAAAACCTACGCCTTAAAGAGTCTGTTATTCTTTATGCATGTTTTCCTTTTACTACAACCTTAAAATGGCCCTTCCATCCCCCTTCCATTTCTTCTTGCTACAAACTCTTTGCCCTTGGGGTTGTAGACATAAGGAGGAAATGAAGGAAGACCTAACAAGGAAGTGATCCCTCACCAGCTTCTTACCAATCCACATTCCCAAATTTGTTCCATGGGGATTTTAGCAATGCCGCCCAGCCCAGTACCCTGATAACTACATTCATATTGGACAATTGCGCACCAACCGATTTACTAACATTCATCCCCACAGCAGGAAATGTAGTGATGCCAAAGGTAAGGGCCAGAATCTTAGTCAGTGAATGACTATGTCTGACTGAACATAACTGATCCGGTAATGTGGATGAAATGCGGTCATATCATGATACCTGATCCATGTAACATCATTATGGGATTTTGATTTATTAAGTACATCATCATTCCAGACAAGGAAAATCACCGCTGAGAAAGAAATTGTCAAGAAAGTTTACAAATGTCATATAATTTTCCGTCTTCACAGCCAGCCAAGTGTTAACCCTCAGCGTTTCTTAGACGAGCTTTAATTTAATTAAAAGGCGGTGCAAAACTGTAAGTGAGTGACTGAGATAGCGATATGTAGGAGAAAGAGCACAAGAGGCAGATGGGAAAGGGCAAGGAGGGATGAAGGAGAGCTGAGGGGAGAAACGATAAAACAGATGGACGGAGAAGACATAATGAAAAAAATACGTGAGGTCGAAAGACTGACAAATAAAAAAATGAGAAATAAACAATTAATGGCGGCAAAGGAACACATTTAAGAATTAGAAGATGAGGAAAGAATATGGCAAAACAACTGCACTGTTCCTTTAGTGCAGCAACATAGAGGAGGATGGGGAGCGTAGGGAGGCAGCAAGATTGATTTCCACTCCTCCTCTTCCTCCCCTCCTCTCTTCTCCCCGGAACGGCTCCCTAAAGTCTTTGGATTAATGGCTCCATTTCTGCTGCTCATTCATCAGATTCAGGAAGGCATCCCAGAAACACAATGCTTCACCAGCCTCTCGCCTGAACTAGATATCTACCTGCCAAAACATCCAATAGGCCCTTAAGTACTTTCAAAGGCAGGCATAACAACTTTATCTCTACCTCAGGTCAAATCAGCAGGGAATTGGTACTATCCACCGGCACATGTGCTTGATAGACGGTGTGGTGCAGACGATCACAGACAGTTCAGCCTGTTGTAGAAAAGTCAAGGAAAAGTCAATCTCAGTGCATTGAGGTATGTCTACTCCACATGAGCATACACACAGACTTAAATCTGGAGTAGGCAGTTTTATATTGGCATTGGGCAAAAAGCACATAATATGCTTTCAGTATGTTGTAATTCAAGTGGTCGTGGCTCTTCAGAAAATCTAGCCCGTGACGGGAGATTTTGGCCAATCACAGGTCGTTTCAGAGAGAGAGGGCGTTCCTATTGGCTGCTGACCCTACCTCTACGAATGCAGATGCGTGTGCACAGCCGTTCAGACGGAGACAGTCTGATACAATGGTGGAATATAACAGCAGGAAAAGTTGGCGTGGCAATTGAAGGTAACTTTAAAGCTATGTAAAAAGCAACCGGGTTGCCTGTAGCCACAATCAAGCTCGTGATGCGCGCTCGCATATGAAGCGCGTGGACGTATCCGTGCTCGTCTGATGGGGGGGTGACCCAGTGGTGAGAAGCCACCATGAAAGGCTTGTATCTGTTGTAGCTTGCAGCCAGTGGTTTCCTACTCACTTCGGCAAGCCACATGTAGTGATACTGTACCGGAGCAACATTAGTAATCTTGGTAGTCAAGTGTTATTTGTACTTTATGCTGTTTTGTAGTGGCAGGCGGGCAAGTCATTGGCCAGCTGTAGCCCCTGGTGTCCTTTTAATGGGCATATCAAGGGCCACTTGTATCCCCTGGTCCACCACAGGGAGAGGGGACCACGTCTGGCTGTAACATGATTCACTGCTTGGCCTTGTCCCATTGTGCGCCAGCTGTGCCATCTAAACTGCCCTTTCACAGTTTGTGATAGCTAACATGCCAACCCTTGACCCATCCTGACTAATGAGGGTGGAAGACTCGCCAAGTGCTGGGCCCGTGTCCCTCTGGAGGTCTGATTGTTCTTCCTCCATGCATACACAACTGACCTCTCTTTTATTTCCATCCATCTTTTAGTACATTGATCCATTCACTGATCAGTCCAGCCAGTCAAGTCACCCGTCTAACAGTCATCCACCCAGCTTTATTAGTTTTGTACATATTGTACGTTTGTACAATTTCAGTGTTAGTTTTGACTTTGTAGTCTCCTGGCTTTAGGAAAGAAGAATTTAGAAGGAATGTGGATGACAGAGAGAATAAATCAGACGGATGATGTGGTAAATCTGGTATTTGCCACGACCAAGGGCAGCGTGGGTGACATCATCATCGACCTAGCGATGTAAACAAAGTTATAATTCAAATAACCTCTGCTGCTCTCTCCCTCTCTCTCCGGTTTAGTTTATTAAATGTATTTATATCAGGGGCCATACTTCAGGGACCATACATTAATCTCAAAAAAGAGAAAATGTGCTTGATACCAGATTTAGCTACAGGTTTTTTTCCATCTGTGGTCCCTGGGCAGGCGAGAAGAAACAATAAAACACCGAGCAACACAGATCATCTGCACTGCAAATGGACCAACAACTTATTGATACCCACGACACACACACACACACACACACACACACACACACTGCATGCTAATAAGCACAAACATACTACAAACATATATCAAAAGTTGTAAAAACAGGTCATCAACACGTCTCCCTCTCCATTCGTCTCCAACTCTCTTCTTTCACTGTCTTTTCCCTCCATCTGCATCCGATTCTCAGAAAACATTTGTTTTTAAAGTTTTTATTTTATTTTATTTGACCTCAAGTTCAAAAAAGACGAAACAAAAGTTGCATACCAAACCCTGAGGCACGGTGCTGTGCTGCTCAGCAGGCGGTAATCCCAAAACAAATAGTATGATTACGCAGCAATGACTGTATTTAATACAACTTATTGAAGCTTTAAACTTAATTTTAAAAGTGATATTATTCATAACGGATGGAATCTCTGCTACCTTTGTCTCTTGTTCATCCCCCCCACCAGCCCCACCCCTGCCAAGCGGAAATTGGCAATCTGTTGAGAGGGGCCCCAACTGAGCGCTAGTCAGATTATCTGAAAGATTAACTTCCATCATACTCAACTGAAAGACCACTGGATTAAGTGGGTGGTGGTGGTAGTGATGGTTGGCGAGGGGGATTTGGTTGGCCGCTGTTTGTCGTTTTTGGCCTGTTCCTCTCCAGACCTCCGACCATGAATCTGATTAAGCTAACATGGTTTGAGTCTTTGCAGAAACAAGAGTCATTGCAGTGAGAGAAGCTTTGATTTATTGCCATTCTTGGGCAAAACTGGTTATTTCATTCTTTCTCTCCGGCTGAATGATGAGCGATTATGTCTCTGTAATTGAGGAATCACAGTGTGTGCGTTCATTATAGGTACATCACTTGATCTGTTTAAGCACGCATAATTACAGGTTAGTTCACTCTGAAAAGGTCTTTCTCATTGTTTGTTGTGTCCTTTGCTAAATTGTTTGTGCCTCTGAGCAGGCTGTCAGTAAAGACTTGTACTATACTAAATGTATATTATTCTATGATTGTTATTATTATTTTTATTACATCATTGTTCAGAAATTCCATCGTCCCTCCATTTTCTAATTCCAATTCTGTTGAGGGTTGTGGGGGCTGGAGCTATCCCAGCATGCACTGGGTTAAAAACAAGTTATATCACATTTGATTAAAGAAATATATTTAGATATATAAATATAAATCCATTACATAGTTTGTCAAATGTCCTGCCGCCTGCCTGACAAGTAATTATATCACCTGTTAAAAGAAAGTGGATATCTTAAGAATTGTTTGACAGAATTAGTGATTTTTGCAGTCCGAGTGCTGCACGATGACATGCAGAATTTTATTCTTTAAAGTAATTGATATACAGCGAGCGGAGGTCGGCGGCCCATCTGCATCAGTCAAGTCCGATATAGTAACGTCTTATTTTCTGGGGACAGTATGTGGGCTGTGTGAAAGCACATTGCCTGCTGTGCTGACCTGAGGATTGGGTTATACATTGGTTATATCACTTCCCCCCTGCAGATTTCCTGCCTGCCAAATGTCAGTCTGCCACAGTCTTATCCAGGAATGGTAGATTACTTCATAGGCTGTGGTCTTTTAAGTAGAAACACAGACTCTTTAAACCATAAAGCACCCCAGGGAGCCTAAAGTCTGCACCCAAACGCTTACATCTCTCAATGCACCACACACACATATACAAGAACACAAATGGACAAGATATCTCAGACTTGCAGGGATGCTAACCCCCGTTCTCATCCTCGAGCTTATAGCTTTTCCCCTTCTGCAGGCACGCACACACAAACATATATATGTCTCAGATGGCCTCTAAGATGGCTTATCCATGGTGCCGTTGTTTAATCTTGTCTCATTAGGCTGATCTTACATTTACAATAAGTAGCTTGTTTGAACAATCGTATAATGCACCCAACTGCCTTAACACACAATCTTTAGGGGATAAACCGAGGGTCAAGTTTCCTTTTAAGTCTATGACGTTGAAAAATGATGGACAGATTTTGCCTCAGTTCAAAATTAGACTAAGTTAATGTCACTTCAATGTACATTTTGTTTTTTGAGGAGCAAAAAGGTTTTCCATGGTTTGTGACACACACAACAGTCGTGGAGCAAAGCTTTACTATAAAATGTGGAAGAGATGTCATCCCAACACATTACGAGTGTTTGACTGTAAAGGTTTAACGAGTTCAGACACTTTACATTTTAAAACTTCCTGCCTGAGAATCAGGTCCTTGAGAACAATAGAATCCTCTCAAATGTCACTTCTTCATTAGCGAAGTTGCCCCTCCAGCAGTTATCAGACGTAATAAACGAGTTTTTTCTTCCATGCCAAAAACTCAGTTCTCTTGTGTAGTTTTCTTCTTCTTTCCAGATTTTTGAGATCACACACATCGTGGGGAAAGTTTTAATTTTCACTGGAAAAAGTGCGGCTAATATAGCTTCTGTAATTATGCAGTGACCTGTTTTGGTTGCCATCGTTAGCTGATGGAAACTAATTAGGCAGACAGAAAGATTGGTTTGAACAAGCTTGTTAGTGTGCAGTCAGTCGTGGTACACAAACCTGGTGATCAGAGCCAAACATATGGCTGGAACAATGCTGTGTGTGTGTGTGTGTGTGTGACGTGGTTGTTTTGGCCATGTGTGGGTGTGCGTGGGCGGTTTGAGCCTGTTGCTGGTTGTGCGTGTAAGTGCATGCAATTTTGGTTTTGTACTTGTGTGTGTGTGTGTGTGTGTGTGTGTGTGTGTCTTTGCGTATGTGAGTGACATATGGGGAAGACAGTAATAACCACTCCTGATGTCTGCAGATCAATATGGGGGCTTCTGTTGTAATATCTGGCTTGTGTGTCTGGGCTTTCCTGTAATGATGCAGCGTGGCCTAGTGGTCAAACAGACTTTCCTGTAATTAACAGATCACAGGTTGGAACCTGCTTGTAGCCCCCATGTCCCACCAGAGTGGCCTTGAGCAAGGCACTGAACCAAATTACAGTGAGTTTCAATAAATACACGACCCTCAGTTGAATGTCAAAGTGACGCACGACATTTATTTAATGATTAATACAGTTGTTTTTTGTTCAACTGGATGATGTAGCTGGCAAATCCCAAATCAGGGTGAATTGAATTGAATTGAAAGATTTTTTTGTATATATCACACATTGTTTGGGGAAAGTTAAGTTGTGTTTTATGTCATAATAATGAAAAATGGTGAAAAGTTAATTGAGAGTTTTTCTCAAGAGATGCTAAATAAATGGTGGAGGATGACTTCTGCAGTAGATATGTTGTTTACTTTAAGTAAGCTCTAACTTGGCTATCACATTTTGGATTTGGATGGTGCAAGACTGGCAACAAAAACTGTCTTCATTGTGATTCAATGTGAATTTCAGTTCTGGGACAACTGGGCGACGTTGGTGGGAGGGTAGAAAGACTGTCCTGTAACTTACAGTTCAGAAGTTAAAGCCTTAAAGATCTTTAACAGATCATAATTTGGTCCCTTTCCAACGAGTTAAAGAGATAAACTGAGGCTCAGTGGAATCAGTGGCTTCACAGTCTCAACCTACTGTCTCTAACTTTTGTTTCTGTTCATGTCTCCCTCAGATCCGGTCCACGGACCCCAAAACGTCAACGTGGTGGATGTCAGAGCCCGCCAGCTGACTATACAATGGGAGACGTTTGGGTATGCTGTGACACGCTGCCACAGCTACAATCTGACGGTACGCACAGCGGCCCACAATTTGTGCTGCAACAAACTTTAAACCTTAAACTTATTCTCCGCCATGAAAGAATGATGCGACAGTAGTAAGAATTGATGGCACATTTTACCTTTCGGCAATAGTAGTGACCGTCTTGGCATTAAGAAATGATTATGTGTTCAGTCCAGCATCGTATCATACGTTGCTTTGTCCGCAGGTGTTTTGCTGACCCTTTAATTGCCCATTTAGCAACACCGCTGCTTCAGGTTCAGCTGTGATTTTGACATTCACAGTTCGGACCTGCACAGTGAAGTCGCTACTCGGCAATTCTGTCAAAGCATTGCAGTGTTAAGTGCTTTACATAAGGGCAGCTCTGCATTAGTAATCATTGTTTCCAACCAAATCACAGATTAAATGTGCGTCCCTCTGTTTTCCAGGTGCAGTACCAGTATGTGTTCAACCAGCAGGAGTTTGCAGCGGAGGAGTTGATCCAGACGTCGTCACACTACACCCTGAGGGGGCTGAGGCCCTTCGTCACGGTCAGACTGCGGCTGGTCCTGGCCAACCCCGAGGGCAGCAAGGAGAGCGAGGAGATAGTCAAACAGACGGAGGAGGATGGTGAGTGAAAAAAAACCACTCATTTGCAAAAATGTATTCAAATTGTTGAACAACAAACTGTACAGTTTGATATCGATCCAACCTGTAACCAGCCGCTTCATGACAGCTTTAACTATTCCAGCAGCTCAGTGTCTGGTCAGCCTCTCCTGATAGAAACCCTCCTGGCTCACTGAAAATGATTCATTTTACATTTCTGACAGCAGCAACAACAGTTTACGGAATAAACAGAACCAGCTAGAGAAAGTCAGACTTCTCCAACAGAAAATACAAGGCAGTCCAACCCTCACTGTGTGATTGACAGGTGGTTTTGGGAACTGCGGGGCAGAAACGTTGGAGCAATAATTGTTTAGCGCCGCACACAGAGACAAAATTAAAACAACCAACGGAAAATGGCCTCCAGCTGTTGCATTTTGACATGTTAAAACAATTTTTGAATTATCCTAAAAAGATGTGACATGTAAACAGAATTACACTTAAAGCATTTTACTTTATTGACATATTATTTTTGATATTAACACCAAATGAAACCAATATAATGGTCGCTTACAACGAGACAGATATCTCGCAATTCTGCTGCTCTAGAGAGTTTCTTAGTCTCTTATTTCTCCTGTTTTTGTATTGTTTTGGTTTTAAGAACATTTAGTCAATGACTTAATCTCAGAAGCTCTCATTAAACCCAATATCTTTTTTTTTTCTAGCCTAGAAAACTGAATAATACCACTTTAACTGAGCTACAGTACAGCACCCACCTATGAAACACTGCTTCGAGGGAACAGGGGAGCATTTAGAGACACATTAGATCTATAATATTCTCTATATTATCACAGGAGGTTCAGCCCTTGCAACATCCAAAATTGCGCCAATCAACAGCCGTGTCTCATCGCTGTGCCCTTGAGCGGGAAAAGCTAAACAGGACGTACTGACATACTTTATTAATGCCTTACATATAAATGTACCCGAGGAGTTCAAATGATTTCAACACAACAACATTTTAAACTCCCGTTTCCTTTCCAGGGGGCTCCATGTTCTACTAATTCAGAGCAGAGTGTTTGCCCCAGCCACTGCTACTAATAATTCATTGATGCTTCACATTTCTCTCAACAACTTGCCTGCGATAAACTGGAATCGCTCGAATCCATTAGAGCAATGCCTGATAAGCAGGATAAAAACATCGTTCTAATGATCCCAAATCTCTCATCTCTTTCCCACCTTCCTCAGGGCTCGCTGTTCTCCTGATCTCATAACTAATATCCTCTGAATTTAGCTTCTGGGGAACATCACATCTCAGCCTGAAATTCCTACCTTTACTAGCTGAACACACACATACTGCAGGTTGTCTGAACCCTTTAAAAAAAAAGTTAACATGACTGGGGAATAACAATGGCTTTAGGGGGAAAGGGAAAAAAAAAAAAAAAACCTTAATTGTTTTGTTCTTAATTGTTTTTTATTTAACCATCGTTAATCTCCTGGTTGTAATTCAGTAATTAGGGAACAGAACAGCAATTGTTCACACGGAGGCTAATTGCTGTTTGTACGGTAATGGTTTTATAGAGCTGGGGCTGCAGCAAATGAAGGAGCTCCATGCACACACACACACACACACACACACACACACACACACACACACACACACACACACACACACACGGTTTTCTTCTCACTTCTTAATGTTGCTGAAGACAAAGACTTATACTTTAACCTATGTTAAGGGATAAAATGAGGAATTGACTTCCCTCTCTCTCCCACACAGGACTCGTCTTCTCTAGTTTTTAACAGTAATCTCAGGATGAGAGATTCTCAGGTTTTCATCATGTCTTTCTTAATTGTTTTACCTACTGAAAGCTGCACTTTTAAGATTTTACAGCAGATTACCACACACACACACACACACACACACACACAGTCACGTTAAGTCACGAACTCTTTGGCTGTCTCACTGTGAGGCATCCAGCATTGTTAATTTGACACATCCATTATTGTAGAAAATTGTGCTTCTGTCTCAGTTCCATGCTGCTTAGATTCTGAAGATTTTCCATGTTTACTCTAGAAACCGATTGCTTTTGCTCTGCTGCGTGCCACTACAATGCTAATTGCCTCCCTGAGTGTATAAAAGGTTCAAATGTCTAAAGAAATATAAAAGTCAGAAAGTTAAAATGACTAAATTAGATTAAAGTTTTACTCTCAAGGATGTAAAGCTCTTCGTGGGTGGAGGTGAGTTAAGGAAGAGTTTATTGAGAAATGGTTTCAGTGAGTGTGTGTGAACCTGCACAGCACACACAGACACATAAATACTCACATTTTCAGACTGACGAGGTTCAGTTCAGAGTGTTGAGGAAGCAGCAGACTCCAGCAGACTTGTGTGTCTGCTCTCCATTTTCCTCCAGTTGTCCATCAGTTCACAAACACAGAGAGACTTGCCTCAGAGACACGTGTCATGTCCACTCATTGGACACATCAGCATATTAACCTGATCATGAAACACCTATTTGTCACGTAGCTGTCAGGTTAGCTCAATGCCGCTTCTTTACTGCCAGGCCTCTCATTTATCAAATACGTGCAGGAGGAAGTCAGTGCAGCTGTCTCACCTCTTCAGTACACAACCTCTGCAGCCTTTTATTCTAAGAATTATGTTATACAACTATTTTGCATCAGCACAGCTGTGTTGTGAGGGCAACAAAATGCCACCTGCATTACTTTTTTAGTTTGTTTTTCAAACAAACTATCAACGAAAGGACCTTGAGTAAAGTGTAACCCCTCTAGTCCACAACTATTTAGCGTGTTGGCCGTCTGATATTGTAATGATGTTTGATATTAAGTAATAGCCGATAAAGAAAATGCACACCTACTTTTGAAAACAAGACTATCCACTCTCACCACTGACGTCAGTGAACTGGCCCGGTGTGCGTGAACACAGCTGGTTTACAGGGGAACTTGCGTGATGAGTCACTTGTAGTATCCAGATAATTCATGTTGCTATGAAATATTAATTAACACTGTCGTTTAAAAGCAATGATAGAATGTTGTTTTTATCTATCCGTCTAGATTTATCCGTCAGTAGTTAAGCACTTTTTTTATATTGGATATTAAAATACTGGTATCAAATCCTTATGTTTGTGACATGCTTATATCTTTATAAATATCCCCATTCACATTAAAGAGAAAAATGATCCCTTCACTCAAAGGACAATCACAGTCATTGAGATTTAATAATGCTTTTATTTTCAGAGCTCTGGGTCTTTTCTAAGATCACAGTCGAAGAAAAACAACAATCAGAGACAACAGCTTCTGTTATTTATTTTTGTTTGTACGGCTGTCACTTTTCAAAAAGGCAATTCATCAAAGTGCATTTAGCTGTAGAACTTATCATTTATGTGCTTTCAAACATTTCAACCACTTATTTGCTGTATCAAGGATCATAGAATGCTCTCAACCCATTAAGGGCCAAGTAAGAAAAAGAATAAAAGAAAAACCAGCCAAGTCTTGCTGCTGCTGCTCTGTGTTCTGCTTCCTTTAAAGCTGGTAGGAAAACCAAATCTGCTTTAGGTTAACAACTTCTCAAATGTTTTTCATCCTAATATTTCAAAGATTGTGCACATTTGACTTTTACAAGCCCGTGTTTTATAGCAGCTTCATGTTTTTTTTTGTTGTTGTCATGTACGGTTTGTAGCAGCACTTCCATTTATAGAGAGATGACACTGAGTGATGTTTGAATGTTGAAAGAAGGATTTTTAACATCTTAAAAGCAACACACATACAACATCTGCTTTTTGGAAGAGAGAGAGAAAAAAAAAGCTTTTCTCACACTTTTAAGAGCAAACACTTCTGCTTTCCTTAGGAAACAAAACAATACCGTCTGGTCTCCAATCATAATAACTAATACAGATCTGTCCTGTAATCCTTATATCGCTGTGTGTAATTTAATCTTAATCCAGTCCAGCAGCACTGCCGGTAATTCCTGCCTGCTTGCTTTTCATCAAGATGTTTATTTGTTCCCAGAGAGGATAAACCTCTACCGCGATGAAATCTTGAACAACATGAAGAATGGCTTCGTAAAAATATTGATATACCACGGATTAATCCATGTTTCCACATGTGAACACGAGACTAAATGAGGCGTTTCATCCCAAAATGAGATATCCATGATTTGAAAAGAGAAAAAAAAAATGTTCTTCTTACAAAATGACTGATGACACTAAATTACAACAAACGACGGGGCTTTTTTACACAATGTCAAACATACGCTGACTGAATTGTTTTTTTGTTCATGCTGCATTACATGGTTTGACAACTCAGTGTTGCTGGGGTCATGAAAAATGTTGAGACTTAAATGTCAGGGGTCAGGGAGGCTTAACAATATTTGGCTGAGTAATAAAAATGTAAATAAAAATGTGTTTTGCTAGAAGTTGCTGCAAAACATTCATTTCTATCTTGATTACATGTTGTGCAAATAATCCCCGACGTCACTAATTGTCATGACTTTTTAATTTGCTTTTGCTCGCAAGTAGCTGCTACAAAGTTCTAAACACCAACAAAGAATAAAAGTCAAAATTTACATATAAACAACCAGGTCTGTTGGTTATATAATAAAAACATGGATCGAGGCCGATAGAGAGAGCCAAAGAAATGAAGAGGAGAGAGCCAAAGAGGAAACGCAGAGATTCATTTCATGCCAGTAAAGACAATTTGAATTTAACTAAGGGTTGCGAGAGAGAGAGAGAGAGAGAGAGAGAGAGAGGGAGAGGGAGGGGTTAAGCGCGAGAAAAATTGGAATAGAAAAAATAGCGACAGAGAGAGAGAGACAATGACACAGACACATGTAGGAGAGAGAGAGAGAGAGAGAGAGAGAGCGCTGGCTTAATAAAGCAGGCCATTCATTGTGCAACGTGGTGGAAGTTAATCAAGTTATGATTAATGTGTTACAGCTGCCGTTATCTTTTCAATGAAGCCTGTTTTCTTCTGTCTCAGCCCGCAAGGTGCACAAGAACACACACACACACACACACACACACACACACACACACACACACACACACACACACACACACAGGTACACTGTGTGAGTCACGTCCACGTTGGGAAGCAGCAAGCAGATGTCGGGACACACATGCATCTACACACACACACAAAGGCACCACCCAGATATCCAGATAGACATTGTGCGTCATAAAAGATGAGAGTGCACACACACACACACACACACACACACACACACACACACACACACAAAAGTGAGTGATAAGGTGTTGAATAAAAATGGCAGCATCTAATTGCGTTTCTTTGTTAGGGTAATTTGATACGCTCCGCAGGATGGGGCCTTAATCAACACCTTGGAATTACTCATCAAAATATTCTTCTGTCAGCGTGTCTGTGTTGGTTTGGGTGTGTGTGTGTATGTGTTTTTGTGCATTTCCATATCTGTGTCACGGGGATGTTGACCCTTGACTTTCTGCTCCGAGGATGTTTTCTTCACTGTCCTCATTTCGAGTATGTAACTCCGTATGTTACACGTTTACGTTCATGTTACTCTCAAAAAAATATCTCACAACTCTCTCTGACAACACTGATGATGTGTCCAAGTATGTGCAGCAGCAGGAGTGTGTGAAACCCGCTGAATATCAAGTGAGTCACATCAAGTGACTACAGAGTTATGGCCATTTAAATGTCTTGTCACTTCAGCGCCGCCTGTAGGCAAAATGCCATCACATTTTGCTACACTGCTGGTGTGGTTCGTAAAATACCTGAGTATTGAGTTGAGTCTTACTGTAGATGTTCTTAACAGACGAGCACAACCTTCTTCAGATGCGTAAAACTATAGCAAAATAAACATTTCATACACACACAAAATATGATGGTTTAGATTTCTCTGAGAATGCTGTGAAAATATAAGCAACCGTTGGTACAGTGATTTGTGAGTAGCGATGCAGTTCTCCAACGAAAGCCTGTGTTATCCAAAAGAACCGGTCTGTCCGCTGCGTGATGCTTTGAATCTTAAGCAAGTCCACGCCACATTTTCATTGTTTGAAAAATAGCAGGAGGGCTTTGAAACTCCCCGTACCGGAGGTCGTCCTAAAGCTCCTTGTCGTTTTGAAGAAAGATGGATAATGGCACCCGATTCCCAGTTGTAAAAGGAAATGCTGTGGCACATCCATCTGTTTTTGTTAGATTCAATTTGTGGCTGTAAACGGCTGAATGTTCAGGATGTTTTCAAAAAGCTTTTTTTTTCAGTTGATGCGCATCAGACAAAGAGCAATAAAAGCTTGCTGCCGACTCGTTTCTGTGTCATATTGCAGGCATTTAGTCGACACTCTCATCCACAATGACTTACAGTGAGTGCAGAAAAAGCCTCCTCCATCACCAGCGTTATGCACAGCCGATAGTAAATAGATTAAAGGTCAGAGATCACGGCACGGTAGAAAATATTCCTGCGAGTGCCGAATAATCATGAAGAGAAGAAGAAAGTGAGGAACAAAGACACGCACACACACTAAGACACACACATGCATTTTAACACATTACAGTCAGTTGTCCCTCTTGGCACTGTCTGTCTCCATCTCCTTAACATTTACAACAATTCACACCCCCCCAGTGTGTGTGTGTGTGTGTGTGTGTGTGTGTGTAACGTGGTGTAACTTTGTGTGTTTGACAGCTTCACTCCCTGACAAGGTGTCTGACACCTCTTCTCTGTCTGTATGCCGTCATAAAGACGTGTGAAAGCTCTTCCTGAAGACACACACTCTTGTTACGAGGTAGATTTGAATAAAATAAGTGTCTGCGGTAGTAAATCTGTCTGCAGGACTGGCAGGTTACCTGTCCTCAAGTTACCCTAAAGATGCTGTATAGTCAATATCTACAAACTTTCCTTTCTTTTCTCTTTTACTCATGTGGCATGACTATTGATTAAAGTGCTGATTTCCAGGGTTAGGGTTAGGGCCCTCCCCAGTTGGAGACCAAAATGAATCCAACAATGTGCTGCTCAAACGTGGCTTTGTCAGGAGTGTGAATTGTAGGTGGGACATTAGTGCACTGGAGTCTCTTACCACATGGACCAAATAATCGTGAGACAGTAAAGCAGGAAGTCTTGAGACTAAGAAATCAGAATAATTGATATGTTCTTTAGTGTCAGTCGCCTAACCTCAGTCCACCTGATCGTGTGTTTCAATGCTGAAGACCAGTGAGGATGGCTGCATTACAGCCCATAAACATCAAGGATGCTGCATCTCTGCTGCAGACTTCATTCACTGCCATCAAACTTTAAGTTAAGTTAAGTTTGTTCTTTTGTCCAATTAAATACCCCCCCCCCCGCCCCCTTAAAATTGGAAGACTACAAAAAGGACTGCAATTCCTTCAGTGCTTATCTGATGTGGTTTTGAACAGCCTCAAATTAAAGCTTAAAGTTGACACTTTAATCTCAAAGTCATTGTTTCATTTCAAGTGCAATGTGCTTGATTAAAGAGAAAGAAAGTGTCACCGTGCAAACACTTACAAACTATACTGAGCCTCCCCAAACTGGAAATCATCAGGTGAAAGTTTTCCCCTGACGGGAGACAGTTGGTCCATTGACATTGAATGAGTAATTGACTTTGTAAGCTAATAGACTTTTAGTTTGAAGTATTCCATCCAAATGAGTTTGATTTGAATGTAGGGCTCCCAGCGGTGAGTCAGAAAATGTGCCCATAGCCCAAGAAAATCACCATGGCTGCTGTCATTTTGTCTCAGCAGTTGTTCCATTATTCACCATCTACGGGGCTGCTTCGAGATTTATCTCTACATGGCATCATTACAGCCTCTCTGTCTCCTGTTCGTCTCAGGATGAGACTTTAATTTCACAAATTACAGCTGAGCTGCACAATATTACAGCAATACCTGAGAGTCAAAACTCATAGTTAAACTTATCTCGACGCGTCTTTTGCAGCGTCAAAAAAGCTGATTATAAACTCAGCAGAAGCTCGGAAACTTTCTCACAGCATTCAGGAAATTACATTTAGTACAAAGTAATAGTCTACAACATTTTCATGTAATTGAACAAATGGTGAACACGGCAATAGCTTAACTGAAACTATGTTCATCGGCTATGTTCTGAATCAACAGTCTGCGTTTGATGCAAATCAGCAAAACGTCGGACAGTTCATTCTCAGAAAGTGCCTCTCAGTTCACTTCTTGCTGTTTGTACACATCAGCAAAACCTGATATATGTATATATATATATATATACTGACGTCAGCCTTTCAGAATGTAAGAAATATAATGGAATACCATGTCATACTTAATAGTAGTGGATGTCTGTCATGATAAAAGTTTTCTGGAGCAGGCAGCGGGTCTCATTCTGCCTCACAGGGAAAAAGAATTAGATTTTGGGTAACTTAATATTTCTGATGAGTTGGTTCCCAGATATTTGAAACTTTAAACACTAAATAATAGAATTTAATGAGGAGAAATGGTTCTGAAATGTAATAATATATTTAATATTCTTTGCTCCTTCCTTCTACTTCTCTTCACGCTCTCCTTTGATTCTTCCTTCCCTTGAATGTTTTGAATATACTTTTGCTGTATTTGATTTTGTATTTAATAAGAGTGATCCAAGGTTGGTGTAGAGTTTTCAGGAGAGCTGGCTTTAATCCCGCGTTTCACTTTATTGTTGTAACGTGTTTAACGGAGGTTGGTAAAGTAGAGCATTGCAATGTGAACACTTTTATTCTGAGACTAATTGAACCATAAATGAATGTGACTGTTGATGAGATGGTTAGCAGCGTCCACCGGCCTCTACACTGTTCAACACTACAAAGTGCAAGAAGCTTTTGTTGCATTCAATACAGACCTTAAATATAAAAGTACTTATTCACATCAAAAGACACTATAATGTTTTTGTGTACTCTGTCTCTGCAGTGCCCGGCTCGGTGCCGATGGAGTCTCTGCAGAACACGCCCTATGAAGAGAAGATCTTCATGCAGTGGAAAGCTCCCAACGAGACCAACGGGGTCATCACGCTGTATGAGGTCAGTCCAAAACGTCCGACAGTGCTCATAATCGGTGGCAGCTTTGCGAGGTTGTGGTAGAGGTTATCGGTTTAAATCCACACACTGTGCAGCTTCAAAGTGTGAAAGCGTGGAACACCGTTCTGAGACAGAGAAGCTTTAATACACTGAGTTTTTAAGGAACACCTGTGTGATATGCTGCAGTCTATCACAGTCTTGTGTTTTTACGCACAAATATAAACTTGTGAGGCTGTAGCTTGTAGTGTTGTTGTATTGGATTCATTCGTGTGTAAAATCTCATCCTGGAATTTAGTGAAATTATATTTAACAATTAACAGAATGCAACTAGACAATAATCAATTATCCTTATTAATATCAAGCTAACTTGCAATTTCTGAACTTTTTTCCTGGTGATTCAACATCATTTCACATCATTTAAGTTTGTCTTTAAAGACATAATGAGTCACATTGTTTTTCTGATAAAAATGAAAAAACTAATCATAACCGATTAAGATTAATTTCCAATTCAGTCGCTACACTTAAGACTCGGCTTGTGTCACTAAAGTTTGGTGAAATTGAATTAGCGAGTTTTTCATGGCAACAACTGATAAACAAACTGAACTGTGATACCAGGTAACATGATTTCATGGCAAAAGGAAAACTTAATCCAAAAATCTCAATCTCAAATAGTTTTTTATCTGAACGATGCTTCAGGACTATTGGGTTTGTTTTTATTGTGAATATGTGCGCAGCGCTGAGAGGTTCGGAGGTTCGGAGGAGAATACTTCGTCAGTGTACTTAATGATGATGCTGTATGACCTCTGATGATCTTCTGCTTGTAGTTCATAAGTTCACCGTCAAACACTGACTGAAACTGCTGGGTTGTGACAGTGTGTGAAGCAGAGGGTTGCAGGTTTGATCCCAGGTTTTATGCTGATCTCATGTCCCCGATTTCTCATTTCACCCTGGCTGGCCTCCCAGCAGCTTTCTGCGTTAATACAACAGCAGCAGAAACCGCAGAGTCTGTTTGTCTGTCTGAATCCGCAAACCACTCAGACCTCTGTCGGCCACCACTGGGAAGAGGAGAGAGAAGGGAAGGAACAGGGAAAGGAAAATACGTCATTGTATTTTTATAAGATGAGTGTATTGATTTGCACATGATATTACAAGACATGATACAGCTTTTTCAAGAATAAAACCAAGTGAACAAAGACGATAGAGGGTGAGAAAGAGGAGTTACTTTTAAGGGAGGAAGAAATTCATGGAATCGCATTTCTGTGGTTATTTGAACATCCCTGGTTCCCATCTGTTTATTCAAGGCACTTTTCAGTCCTAATATTATGTTGTGGACTTTAAACAAGACAACTCACCAATCCCGCCAGAGGTGCACCTGCTGGTCATGAACTAACTGACACTAACTGATTTAGTTTCAAATTTGGATCCCAAAGCGTACCGTGTGACCTACTGTACACCGAAAGTATTTGAGCATGATGGCTGAGCATTACGCCCATCTCATTCCACAGCCATGGGGCATTAACCGGCCACGATGACAGCCTCCACTCATCTGGGAAGGCTTTCCGTGTAACTCTGGAGCCTGGCTGCAGGGATTTGCTTCCATTCAGCCAAGAGCATTAGTGAGGTTGGCTGGATGATTAGCCCTGGCTCGCCTTTCCAATTCATTGCAGAGGTGTTGGATGGGGTTGAGGTCAGGGCTTTCTCATCGAATTCATAAAGGAAATTGTTGTCCATAAAGTTGGATTTGAAAGCATTTTTTTTTTTTTGCATTTTAGCATTGCTATGACATTTGTCTGAGGTATAGTTGTTATAATTCTGCAGCTTGACTGAGCAATGTCATAGACGGCAACAAGGCACAGCACTTTCAGGAAAACCAAGTAGCAAGTTGATTGGTTTTTATGAAGATGCATCGTCTCCATTAAGACACGAAGACAGGATTTCTGTTTGCAATCTGGAACCAAAGCTACAGAAGCAGTAGTGTTGTTTGTCTAATACATCACTGCCAGGACGTACTGGTATGAGACACAGCCAGGCACAGATATGAACACTATTTCATGAGCAGCATTTCAAAAGTGAGTGTAAAGAAAAGGAGGATTTGGGAATAAAGAGAAAGTGGAAGAGCGACGTATCCCTTGACAGCCCTTGAGACAACGTTTGGGAGTGACTGAGATGGAGAGGCAGATTGAGAGACGTGGGTGTATGTGTGTGTAGTCATGGACGGGGTTTTTTTTTCGGGTTGAAGTTGAGTTGAGCCCTCCATCTAATGAATTATTGACCCGTTCTCCTGTCTCCTGTCTGCCTCTTATATCGCTGCATCAAGGAGCTACCTCACACCAAGACCTGGCCGGGCTTTTAGTGTGTGTGTGTGTGTCTGAAAGAGACAAAGCAAGCAAAGGAAAGTGCATTCTTGAATGAGTTGGTGAGTGTGAGTGTGTGAGTTGGCAAGTGATGGAAAGTGTGTGAAGAATTAGTGAAGTACTCAGCGATAGAGAGTGTTTGCGAATGTGTGTGTGTGAGAGAAAGAGAATGTGTGAAGTAAGAGTGTGTGTGTGTGTGTGTGTAGAATTTGAAAAACCTCCATGTGTGGTTAGTTTCTTTGTTTTCGTTTTGACGAATCTCAACTCTCTTTTTCTCAGTTGTGAAACATGTATTCGTGCTGATATGCAAATGTAAACTCTCTACTCTCACTGACTTCTGATGTCGAGATACTTAAAACTTTCACTTTCATATCCCGACTCACAGTCATAAATGACTCTTAACACACACCTCTGCATTGGTATGGAAATTAGAAACTGCCAAAATAAGTTCTATAAAATGTTCCCAGAGCTTTGGTTTACCCAGATGTGCTTAATTCATAGTGATATCAATATAGAGACAGAATATTTGGCATTTCTGTCTGATAAATGACTAATTATTGTACTGTATGTAGCTGATTGTGTACTGGTATCATTTGGAGGTGTTTGCATGGCTGCTTTCATTCACACTTGTGCAGTTATGTGAGCAACATTATCATCTCTGTGACGTTTCCATTGTAAATAGTTATTTAGACGACGGCTGGTATCATCGAACACACCTCTTTGATGAACGTATTTCACACATTTAAAATAGCAGCTTTTCAGTTGCAGTTTCAGTATGTGTTGTATTTTAGCTTCCGCTTTTTAACATCACACAATTTATAACACAAGCACATTTTATTTTGGCAGCATCTTCCTCCAATATAATTATCCTCCATTTTCTCCCAAGCCCTTTCTACCTCTTAACATCAATCTCCAGTCTCTCCTCTCTTTCCGCGCGGCACAAAGACCGCTCAGTACCACCTCTGAGACCTCAGTTAGACCTCGACCCGGAGCTTGCAAAACACTCTCTGCAGTCTATAAACCTCTTGGGACCATCATCAGTTTCGCCTTGTTTTGTGTCGGTTTCATTAATGTGAATCTAAGCTCCCTGCCCTCTCTGCCCGGCGGAGGCGGCACGACTCGGCATCATCTGTTAAACATATCAGAGCCTCAACACAAAGCGCTGCTATTAGAGATAATTACTATAATTGCAGCCATTGACAGGATTAAAGGCATCATCTGCAACATCTAAAGGGGCTCTTGTTGTGTCCTACCCTTCTCTGTTGTCTTTCTTTTTTTTCCTCCTCGCTTTTCAGGATGGAAACCAGATGAATTACACCTAGGACAATGAGATGGAGAGGGGGAGGAGGTGGGGGCGTAAGACAGATAGGGGGAGGTGGAGAATTGTGAGGCGAGATAAGGAGAATGAGATGAACGAAGAGAGAGCTGGGAGAGGAGATAAAACGTAACGAGTGAGCGAGTGAAAATGTGTCCGAGAGAAACATTATTCATCGCATAGCATGATTACGTGAATTAAATCAGTGTGCAAATATGATCACTTCATCTCTTGCATCCATTACTATAATTGCAGCTAATTACAGGATTAAAGGAAACATCTGGGTGAGATCTAAAGGGGCCGAGGCCCCGTTGCTCCCTGCCTCTTGTCCTATTCATCTGAGAAAGGATAAATGATGTCTGGGGAAAATGAGATGGAGGGAGGGAGTGTGGGGGGTGAATTGGGGTGAGGCGGGGAGAGCGGAAAACATACATGATCATTTGAGAACAGAAATCTTGAAGAACAAAACTATTACTATTCGTCTTTTTCATGGACGCAGGAGGGAAGAGGGAAGCTTCTAAAACAGCATTTTTTGTTTCTAAATCTGTGTGATCCTGAAGTTAGAACTAAAGAGAGGAAATAAATACACTGCTATAGTAAATGTACACTTTAAGTACCAGCAGACACTCAGAGACACTTGATCAAACTTTAATGCAAGGTTTCATCTTCTTAAATTGGCATGGCACATTTAATTGGCACTTAATCTGATCAGTATGTTATTCTTAGCTGACATTTAGCTCCAGTCAGAGCGGACCTTTACATCAGCCACCACACAGCTGCTGATGAATGAGTCCATCCCGCCCTCCATTTTGGGTGGTCACTGCCAATCGGGCGGAGAATTTGTCATATTGTAAATTTCTAATCCAAAATAATGAATGTGATCGGTGAATCTGGGGCGAAGCGGACATCGTGGCAGGTGGACAGATTACACCAAATGTGATGCAGGATCCCCCCCCCCCCCGATCTTCTTGAACTCATTTGGTGCAGTTTAATTGGCATTCAGGCCGGTCAGCAGAACTGTTAGGTGGGATTTAGCTGCATTTAGGTCCTGTTGAGTTTAAATGAACTGTGCTCATGTATAAGGATTCTAACTTGTAAGTTTTCTATAATAAAGCATCAACAGAGAGTTTTTTCCGATGACATATCCATAATTTGCATGTTGTACTCACCTCACACTGCAGGTAAAAGAAAAGGCATGATAAAACCACTTTTGAAATACACCCAGCCGGATGTATAACTGATGTAAGTCTTCCTGAAACTTCACCCGCCCTCTATGACCCCCCCAGACAATACAGATATTGGCAGTTGCTGAACTGAGAGCAGACAAGCACACAAACACACCGGAGCGTACACAGATTATGACCTTGTCAATCCCTTCTTTGATTGCCTCATCAGACCATCCAAGCATCACAGGTCCTCTCTGTCAGCGAGCTGGCCTCCCTGCTGGTCTCTGCGGAGTTATTCCTGAACCCCTGCTAGCTTAACAGATGCTGGTGCTAACACTGATTAGAATAAAGCAGTGAAGCAAATCACGAGATCACAGCTTTGCAGATTCGGTTCGACCAACAAGTGAACGATTTTCATGTTTTCAGCCTAATCTGGAAAGCACCACATCTCCGCTATTGAGGTTTTCAAATCTACTCTGAGGAAAACTTAAAATTAGTTAAACTGATCAGTTCCCGTCTCATAGAAATTACATTTGTATATTACTAAATTGTTTACACAAGCAAAGAATGTTACTTATTGGTGTACTTAACAGAGTATGATATCAGTGTAGTATTCTGTGATCACACTTGAGAGATACAGACTGGGAATATTGTCCTCATGTTTATGTGGCAGGTTATCTAATCAGGAGATGATGACTCGTCATTTCATCACCTTTACCTGAGGAAGACCATCGCTACTTTTAAGTAATTTTTTCAGTAAATACTTTGTACTCTACTTTTACTTCTACTCGAGTACTTGTAATTTTCCTTGAATAGTGTTCTAGAGGTTTTGGGCTACTCTGCCTGTCTAATACCACAGGTTGTTGTGGTTTCTTTTATCTTTGTCTCACCTAAACCGAGTAGTTTTAGTTTCATAAATGTAACCAAACCTTAACCATAGAAGTGGCACATCGGGAAACACTGGGACAGTAAATTACCTATTTTGTCATTTAAGTATGAGGAGTATGAGCACTCAACGCTCCGGCTGCTTAATATCCAGCAGCAAGAATGGGGAGAAAACACAAGAATGTTTTGCTGACAAACCTTTGAGCTGTTTAATCCAACACGCTAAAGCGATCGGGTACTAGTACAGTATGTAGTTATTCTGGTCTGGTCTTGTGTGAATAACTTTACTCTCCAGTTCCTCTCTCCTCAAGTAGGGCCTTTAATCAATCACAAAAATCAATACTGGCAACCAGTCTGGCATTTATTTCAGTGAGCTACTCTGTTCCAAGCTGTTGATTTCTGTAGAAACTGCAGACATATAGTTGTTACGCTCTCTGTTTCCGAACAAAGGAATGATTGATTCTCATTAGGAGAGCAGCAGTCACCTGAGGTGATCTCGCTATCGATTCTGTTTACTGTTTACTGAGTGATAGCAGTGCAAAACAGGAAGTTAAAGACGCCTCAAAAATCCAACAGGGCATGCGACGACCCAAAGATGGAGGTCATCAGATTTCCACGCAGACTCAAGTATAATTTAGGAACAGAAGAAGAAAACATGATTGTGGATAAAAGTACTGGACGTAAAGGACCAATCGAATTTTCCCAACAAAATGAATTGAAATTATAGTCACATAGTCACTGAAGAGTTTAACCTACTGATGGAAATAAATAAGTGATGTTAAGTGATCATTAATGACATTATTGGCCCATTTTAATTAATATTTTAACGTTTTACAGAACTGGACTTAAATAAATAAAACTTATCAATCTATCGAAAACGCTGCCAATCAGTTTTGGAGGTTCAGTTTCTGTTTTTTTCAGTCTTGAAGGGTCAGCCAGCCCCTTTGTTTACATGTGGATTACAGATTGGGCCTTTAACAAAGACGACTGCATCGCTCTGCTGTGAAAACAGTTTACTGACAAGTAGCTTGTTTGTGGATTTGACCTCAGCTGGCGTCTAAATGCCAGACTCAAAGCGTAACGCTGTCTTTTACTGGAAGTTCACTGTGAGTCTGAGACACGAACGCACTCATACAATCAGTCTCTTCTCGGTCTGCTGGTTAAGATTGGCAAGAGAAGATCTCAGCAGAGCACTCTTCACCTTCTCATTCCTCTCTCCATCTGTATTCTTTTTCATTTCTGTCAATACCGGACTATATTTAGAGTGGCTTTCGAGTCCTTGAGCTGCTGACCCCATTTACTCTGTCACACTGCCTGTCTGGCCTGCGGGGGAACAGCCTAGTATCACTTACACCTGTGTGTGTGAGTCTGTACTTGTGTATAGTAATGCAGCTCTGCTTTTCCTTTGTATGTGTGTAGCTTAAATATTTATTGCAGAAGTGCAGAGTTTCAGTTACTACCTGCGACTGTGGTGGGCAGATTTACTTCTACTCGAGGTTTCTGACCTCGGACCTGGGTCATTTAAATACGTCAAATACATTTTTCCCAAAGATGGTTTCTGTCGAGTGTTCATTTTTCTGATACGTGTGGTTTTAATTAGTTATTTGATGCTATAAATAGGGGGTGTGACGTCATGATTGTGGTGTGCTCGTGTATGGGCGGGACCTCGATGCCGCAGCTCCACCCTCGATCACTACTGCGTGGACTCTGGGTCCAAATGACGTCACCAGCGGGGAGAAGAACATTTATTTTCATGTTTATGGAGCCTGTTATCATAGTTAAACTCATTATGTATTGTATAATCAATGCAGTTTTGATTGGCAGCTGTCTATAACCATTAAGATTCATTATTTCCTCATTATTTTCCTCGAGATGAGCTTATTAAACTTCTTCAGTTGTGTAATTGTGTGCTAATTTTTTCTTCTACAACGACAAACAAAACACAGCCACAAAATATATATAAACAATAAACAATGTACATATAAAAAGCAAAAAATGAGCAGCGAGGAGTACTAGTCTCTGTCTCAGTCTACAGTCTGTCTGCCAGTAGTCAAAGAGAAGAGGATTATACACTTAGACACACACACACACACACACACACACACACACGCATACGCATGTACACACATGCACGCACACACATGCACACACACACACACACACACACACACACACACACACACACGGTGGTAATAGTCGGAGAGGATTATCCATCTAGACTCCCACTCCTACCCTCTGTGTTTCCTCCACACACACACACACACACACACACACACACACAGGATTATGTGCGGGTCTCTAATCTCTCAAGCACTACAACTTCCTGTCCTGTAGCCAATCAGGGTTCCACCCCCATCTCTCTAGCCAATCACTTGTCCCCTGAGAACCCCACTGACCAGAAACTGCCAACCACTCTGACATCTTTACCTGTTGGATCTTTATTTTCTCTGCTGAGTTCATTCTTAATATGTTTAGATATATATTTATATAGCTATATATTTCTTTCTATTATATTTCCCTTTGGGTAAAGGCTAACATTCAATATCAATACATTTAAAACATTTTAAAATGAGAGGAAAATGGTGGTTCTGTGGTTCTGACTTTTGACCCTTTGCTGTTGGTTACAGCTACTGTAAGAAGTTAAGCATATCCTAACTTAAGCTCCTAACTTAAGCTCTGTCTCCAGATCCAGATACGATATGACAAAACACTTTTATATATATATGTTTTGCCATGATATATACAGTTTATACCATGACCTCCTTTGTCCTTCATTTCCCCCTTCATTTATTTGTGTTCCCTGTTAAATACAATGTAGAAATTGGATTTAAAGGACATACACGCCAAAGTTAACGATTTCCACATTTGCATCGACAGAAACAGCGCGATGAAAAACCAAAGCAGAAAAAAAAGCTGAACAAAATCTGAGATTGTGTCTTTTTTTTTTCATGTAATTTGCTGATAGGTGGAAAATCATTGCCACGACACACAAAACAGATTTCACAGTAAATCACTGCCAACGTGCGGCGAATAGCTTGTCAGCAAATGATTTTTAATGCAGGAGTGAGAGCGGAAGAGGCCTGCGTGGCCTACATTAGCATCTAGTGGGAGAGTGCTCTCTCTGTCACTCGTCTTAACTCGGCTGGCAGGAAGTTGCTGTGTGGCTGTCAACCGAGCGTCACTCGCATGCGGATTCAGGCCGTTTCCCGTCAAACTGTCACCACCGGCTGATCTTCTGGAGTGATTTAAATGCTGCATCTCTGATCACCTCTTCTGGGGTGAACAGAGTTTCGACTCTTTGATACTTTTGTGGTGGGGGTGGTATTGATTTTGATGTGAACTTTGGTCGCAGCGGGCTGCCAGAGCAGACAAAGCTTTAGAAAAGCTCTTGTATCCTGTCATTTGTTGAATTATATATTCTGCCTCTGGACTGCTGAGTGAACAGCCTGATTAAGCGACTGAGGCCTTTGTTAGTGATTAACAGCCCGGCTATTTATGAAGCTAGATTATTGTTGGTCTACTGCTCATCTCTCTTTCTCTTTTTCCTTTTCCATCTCTCTCTTGTGTATATTTATCTCGGCGACAGCAATACTATGGCCTGGAAATGTTATCAGGCTATATTTAGTCCTCAGCCCGCTCTGTCCTTCTGTCTTTCTCTCTCTCACTTCTGTTTGCTTATCAAGAGTCGATGAGAACAATAGAGGCAGCGCGGCCACAGAATATTATAAGACTATTGTCTGTTGCCGTTTCCTTCTCCGGTTAGCTTATCTAGTTGGGAACAATAGAAAAGTGGGACGAGGAAAACACCAAAGATCCTATTACCATTTGTGTTTTTATGTATGTATGCATAGGTATTCATGTGTGCATCTGCATGCATGTTGTCATTTATTTGGAAATTCTTGCATGTGCATGCATCTTTGTACTGGTGTGTCTTTGTGTGTGTGTGTGTGTGTGCAAGCGTCTTGGTATTAGCACTTGTGTTTGTGTGTGTGTTTGCCTCTCTATTCGTAGTGACCCAGAATGTCTTGACATTTTAAAGCAGGAGAACAGTCTGTCCCAAATGGAAACTTCTAAAAACAGAAATGCTGTAACTTAAAACAATAGCTGCCTACTGAGTTACAGGGCGAGGCAGGAGGTGCGAGGGTACATGGAGAGGGCAGGAGAGGAGGAGAGGGAAGTTTTTAGATATTGCGACCATAAGAAAGTGTGACTAAATGTCTTCCTGTCATGATTTCACACTGGGAAGCTCTTTTTTCTTTACTGAGTTGGAAGGATTGAAGGAGTCAAGGTGCAAAGAGATAGAAAGGATTATATGTTATGCAGATTGGGCCTTGACACAGTTAGTAGAAAGTATTTGAGGGCAGGACTGCAGGTGTCAACACCTCGGGAAAGGCACAATTATATATTTTGTATGTGGTAAGAAAATGTATTTTCTGCATTACAGGGCATGATAGGTGTCATAAAATAGTCTCTTTTCATATTGTAGACTGTCTAATGAGCAAGGCAAGAAGTGCCAAAATACAGTTTGAGAGTAGACTTGATATGGCAGGGTTACCCCTTCTTACAACTGTTCATGTCTTCAGCACACCTCTTGCATTGCAGGTGCATTCAGAGGCAGAATAGTGGTTGTCAAGCCATGGGTGAAGTTAATATCTTAGACTGCAGCCTATTTTGGTACTAGCATGGTTGTTGCATTGACGACAACACAAATGAGTTGCATACAGGTAAGTGATAGAGGGTAGAAAGCAAAAATAATCTCAACGGCAACAATTTATTTATACATTTCTATTTAACAGATTTTAAGAAGTGCAACAAAATGCCTGAGTACAATGCAAGCCTGTTAGTCCCCTTATGAGTCAAATCATAGCCTGAAATCCTCCGGCCCTGCTGGCAGGCCACCAGTCACTTATTTTAGAGCATCAGCTCAGGGAGTGAAGCTCCTAAATATGCTGTTTTCTATCTTTCATAAACTGCAGGAGTGAAGTGCTGTTAGTGTGGCTTCAAATCTCACGTCTGGTGGCCTCACACAGGAGGAAGCCTCTTGCACGGTTGTGCAGAATATGTCCACAGACAGATAGACAGACAGACGTATAAACACACACACAGACTCACAAGGTGAAAACAATACCTGCCACACGCTGTCACAGCTGGTAACAAGCTTATTATCATTATAAGGATGCATGGGGAAGGTCCACACACAGTTTAAGTATCATTTCCACTTCAAACAATGAATCCTCAGTATAGAACAGAGCAAAGGAAACAAAGGTTATATGAGACTGAGAGCGAGACGGGAAAGATTAAACAAGGTGAGTGTGCTGCCCATAAAAAAGAGTTAGGAACCATCATTGATGTGCAAAACTGCAGTGACATGAAATAGATAATGTTTTACAGTCTCAGTCCCTGGACAACAGGAAGTTACAGGCAGTGAAAACCAACTTTATTCATTCATACTGCTTTAATCTGCGTCGGATGGGAGCGTCTAATAAATGCTTAAACAGTAGATAGCTCGTAAACAATTTGAAACTCTACTCAAGTGAATGGTGGCAAAATAAAACAGAGCAGAAAAGACAAACGCCTCACGTAGTATCTACTTAATTCAACACGACGGAGAACAGCAACACTGAAATAGTGAGGAATGAAGCTACTGCATAGTTTCTAATAAAACTAACAGGAGCACAGAGAATAAAAAATGGGAAATGACAAAACTGAATTGAAATAGCATTTCTACAGCACCGATCCCACGACGGCGCTTCATAAACATTGTTTATTTCCATAAAACTTGGCTGGACCTCAAAATGCCGCGGCCCAGCAGGGCGCACACACACACACTGCAGCGGGGTGTGTTTGATGAAGAGTCATCAATAAAGGTTCTTTCAATAGTTTTTGTTGTTCATACGTTGTTAGTGAATATATTTTGGTTCAGATGCTCTGCTGGTCTTAAATGATAAAAGATGCTGGAAAAGAAGAAACACCAAAGGTTGTATCTTATTAATGGCTTATAACGTCTATATAGCATATCTATAAAGCATTTGTAAATGATGTATTAACCATTAAAACAGCTTATACAACTTGAGTATAAACGGTGTGGTACCCTGGTCTTCTGATCATCTCTCTCTCTTTACATACATCTTGTGTTTTCTTTCTCTTTCCATCCCTTTATCTTCCCTCCTTTCTGCCTCTATCCTCAATTTACCTCTCTCACTTTCTCCATCTTAAACGCTAATTCAATCACACACATACTCACACATACGCCTTCCCTCCGGTGAGTTATCCCCCACAGACGCACACTCTATTACCCAAGATGCACTGCCCTGCTGCGCGCCTGCCTTTTCATTGGCCAATAAAACAACCTGAGCTTTATAGCACTACCGATTCCAAGTACATCAACTATAGAGGGGGAGAGAGAGAGAGGGGGAGAGAAAGGAGGGGTGACACCAGGGGAGAGGGCCAGGGAAAGAGAGAAGTTTATGACCCAAACTCCTCCTTTTTGAAAGAGAGCGAGAGGGAATGGGTGAGCACATCAAGTGTAGAGAGAGATGGAGAGAAAATTGAAGAAATAGTGGAGAAATAGAGAAGCGTGGATAGAAAATACGTCCCTCAATGGAAAGAGGTAAAACAAAGAAAGAGAGTTTATCGGGTAACATGGAAAGAGTGAGTGGGTCAGACGAGAGCAAAGTCAGAGAGACAGAGACAGAGAGAGAGAGAGACAGAGAGACAGAGAGAGAGAGAGACAGAGAGAGATCGTAAAGCCCATAAAAATATAGAGAGCCATTCATGACTTATAAAATAACAGCCATCGATGTGCAAACCAAAACTGCAGCGTAGATGAAATAGATGATATTTTATTGTTCCAGCCCCTAAGTCCCAGTCTGTATAAATAGCTATTGATTTAACATGTTTTATTCAGCCAGCCAGGCGAACTCTCGGGCCTGGGAGACGGCAGCTGCTCGTCGAAGGCGAGGCTGCCGCTCTGTCGAGGGCTTTCCGCTGCTTTTTAGACCGCTGTCTTCTACTGGCTAAAGGTTTTGTCCCAAGTTCCTCAACCTGGGTGGCGTTTAGTTGTCTGTCTGTGTTGCACCAGGGGAATTAAACGGAGCCCCCGGAGTGGCCATAGAGAGAAATAAATGTGTTCCCACATTTTGATTAATTTGTGCACGCGAGATAAGTGTATGTACAGAGAGCCAGCCCAACAAATGAACGTTGGAAATTAACGTTTTCCCATTACTCAACACTCTGATAAACAAGGCTGGTCTGTTGGTGCTGGCTCTCTGTATAGACACTTATCTCATGCGCACAAATTAACCAAAACGTGTGAATGAATTCTCGTGCACATGCAATAACTTTCCGATCGCTTGATGTAGTACAACGTGGCCTCGACGTGTTGTCTTTCCTCTCTGTGTCCAACCCGGGGCTCCGTAGATTGCCGGGAAAGTTTGTAATTTCTCAGTGAACTGGCTGTAAAACAAAAGAACAAAATAAGACGAGAGGAAAACTAACTGTGTGTTCATGTTTGTTGGACATAATTTAAACGCTGGAGCACTTACCCTCTGAGGTAGGTTAACTTTGGCCAGATGAGAGCAGTGTTATTCAAACACTTAGGCTCGGGACAAAGTGAGTCTCACCTGAAATTCACAACAGAAGTGAGGCATTAGCGTAATGGGAGCATCCATCCATTCAGTTCACACTCAGTCTGACCTTCTGCCCTCTGTTACAACCGTCGCTGTCCTCAGGAACAGCTGTTCATTCAGCAGCACATGAATCGACAGCGGTTGCACAAACTGTCATCAGCAGGCTCAGTGATATCATTGCAGATGTTGTTATTCTTTGTTGTTGTTGTTGTTGTCCAAAGCTGCTTACAGACATTGTGAGCGATTTAGAGGTTCAAGTCTTGAGCTACAGCTGCTCCAATTTTACAATACAAAAATGTTCAGGTTTGCACCATGAGAACAAAGAAAACATTGTTTTAGTTATTGATTCCTTTATGTTTTACCGCAGCCCTATACGCCCACAGTGAAGCAGGGGTCTTTGATCAATCATTATAGATTTAGTCCTCTAACAAGACAGCGATACAATAGAAGTGAGAACATAGCTGTAATCCAGGCCAACTACAGGAAATACCCCAGAGAGCGAGAGTTTAGGAGTATCAGGAGATACAGGAGACATCTCCTGAATGTGACAGGCAGCCGTTACACAAACATGGAGAACCTAATGTAGTAAATTTAACTGAAAGCAAACCATAGTCTGGTTTGAATACCATGAAACATATTACACCAAAGAGACAGTCAAGCTCACGTCCCCCCCAGAGTCGCATAAAAGTCACACAAACTTTTATCATTATTATTTTTGGACTCACAAAAAAAAAACATCGCACTTCCAAATCCTGGATTTTGAGTTCATTAGACACCACCATCCCGTCAGGTATTTGTAGCAAGAAAGAAAGTCTACGTTTGTTGAAAAGAACTGTCCTTTAAATCAAGTTTTACCTTGTCTTTCCTCTCTCTCACACACACACACACACACACACACACACACACACACACACACACAGTCACACGTCACCAGTCCAGCCTGCAGGCCTAGTCGAAGTGAGGCACCCAGCTGTCAGTGCTTTTGATTTGAGTCCGCTAATGGAGCGACAAGGGCTGCCCGACGTCCGCGAGTGTGAAGTGCTGAGATCCTCCTCCCACAAACTCACACACTCGCACGCTCACATCACCTCCAGCCTCCGTGGCTACGCATTTTCCACCAACATCCATCTGCATCACTTGTTATCGCTCTCTTTCTTTTTGCTCTCCCGCTCTCGTTCCCTCTCGTCACTTTGGCTTCGGTCTTTTTCTCTTTCTCCCTTCATTCATTTTTGTTTTCAAGTCAGTGGGCTTTTTGTGACAACAGTGTTATTTTTTCACCAAAGCATATAATCAAAGTGAATATGAGCTCATCTCTCCCATCTTAATTTCAGTTTCTCATTCAGAGTTCTTTATTGGCATGCAAATTGAAAACAATAATGCTTAATGGTAAGACATTTAAAGATGAACGTAAAGATAATCACTTTGTACGTTAAATTAAATCTCTTGTGCTCAATGTTTCTCTAAGTCTCTCCTTCTCTCTGCCTCACTTCAACTCTTTCTAACGCTCTGTGTTCTGTGTGAATTTATTTCAAAGCAGCTTTATTGTAGGAAGAGGAAAGGAAGTGCCTGGAGTTTGTAACACATCAGTGCATATTTTGGCGTCACTGGGACATTTTTTGTAAACTCAGTCGCAGTTTCTAATTTAATCCGCTTCTCGGTCTCATTAATTCAGATTCTGTAAGACTTTTTTTGGCCTTAGTGGAATGACCAGAGTGTGGCAGGAAACATGGGCAGATGGCAAATGGGGATCACATGAAGCAAAGCTCCCTGGCTGAGTCCTAACTGGAGAGTTTATGGTGATGTGGTACCTATCTCACCGGTCTCTCTATTGTTCAGTTTCTCTCTCGCTCTCAGCATATCTGTTTCCTGCTGTCTTTGCATGCGTCTCTCTTCTTTATACTCACGCTTTATGTTTAAACTTTGAAGACGTTCGTGTTTTACCCAATTTGTCTGTTGATGGCAAGATATCCCAGAAGATAACCAACAGATTTGGATAGGCTTTAGTCTATGATTCACTCTCAGTCCTAGTATTTCATGAATTTGATGGGGATGTGAGTATGAGGTTTAGTTATAAGATCATTTCTGTTTTTGTAGCCATAGCTATGATGCTCCACTCATGCCTCTGGGTTTTGCTAGTTGGCAGTCAGCTAAGCAGTGCTGCCCTCACATGCTGTTTTGTCAAGAAACCAAACCCAGAAGAGAAATGACAGGAAACATGAACCATTCCAGGGGCTTCGCTCGTTGGAGAAGATTTGCGTTGGTGGAGGTTTCCGCTCGACCGAGTGTCCTCTGGTTCGTTCACGTCGTCCGTCTTAGTTTCTGTCTCTTTTCCTCTTCTCCACCTCCCTCACTCGCTCGTACCTTGCCTCCACACTTTGTACAGTATATCTAGTATTGTTTTTTCTCACTTTGAGGATGAAAGACAAACGGAAATGCGCTTAGAGACCCCGACACAGACACACACCTACTTGATGAAGTGCTGAAATGTATCTGGGGTTGAATCTATGTGTTTTTTCCCCACCGGTCAATACGTTCGTCGTGACTGTCATTCACAATGACAGCTGTCCTCCAGTGTTCTACCATGTGTGTGTTTGTGTGTGTCCATGTGTGCAGTCATTGACAGCTGTGCAGCGTGGAAACTTGCCAGTAGCAACATTACGACAGACATTGACAGTTCTTTTAACAGAAGAACTATTGAAGTGCTTCTGCCAGTTTAGTGGCCATGGGTCAATTTGCTCAATTTGTCCCAGTCTCAAAGTGGAGATCATGTGGAGAAACACAGACCTGTTGTCTGGAGCCAACATCACTTCAAGTCCAACATTGATTTGTATGAAGTTTAACAAATAACAGATGGTCGATATTTTGGATTTGCTCTGATGTGACAGTGGTGGAAGCTTTGCAGCTCAGAAAACTGACGTACAGTTGCACAAAAAGATTTGGATATTATTCAGTTTAACAAGGAAAATACATGAGCAGTGATTCAGCCTTTAATTAGTAACACCATCTGAATATCAGAAATCTAGTTTACTTTCGAATACTGAATAAAAACAATTTTTAACAGGTCGGCTTTCGTCTGAATGTTCAAGAGATTTGAGGTGATGAAACTGCTGATAGAAAGGCCACGACGATGAAACCTCTTCAACTGGAATGAATTAAATTAAAGTTGCACTGATCTGTAATTGTTATAAATGACTTGTGTGTGACTTATTGTGTCACTGATAGTGATGTGCTCGCGGATGATTATCAACGACTCTTTCAGCTTATTGTTTTGGCTTCACGGCCCACACTTACAGTATTGTTTCATTCTTAACGCTCTCATCACAGTTAAGCATTTAAAGCCAAATATTTTCCTCGACAGCTGGACGAAAAAGAGAATAAATATTGGTCTCCTTCGTCAAGAGTCCCAATGAATGTTAAAGTTCTTCCGTGTCTGTTGGATTTGTAAATAAGCAACTTAAGGAGATTATATGTTAATTTCTCTGTCCTCTGCTATCACTGATTTAAGCTAAGCTTTACTAAAACTAAATTAGGTTGAACAAATGATACCTCAAATGATAAGCTAACGCTATAACTCGAGTAAACACCATAACTATAGGAAGGTAGTTGTAGGCTAACACAAGAGGTAAACAAACCATTGCAATATTAAATCAAGACAGTCCAACGTAAAGTAACACAAACAAGAATTTAAAGTAAACAAATTGCTCCTAGCTGAACTCAATGAAGCTACGATACTCTCAAATAAACAAATGCTGAGATACAGCATGCTAAGCTAACCTTAGCTGAGCCGAGATGAATGGATCCAAACTAAACAAAAGTAAACTACATTACATCAAATAGAGTAAAGCTGACATGTGTTAAAACAGCCTCCTGTCTGCCTCCAGATTACCTACAAGGCCCTGAGCTCGTTGGACCCCAGCGCTGACCTGACAACCCAGAGGGGACGGGTGTTCAAGCTGAGGAACGAGACCCATCACCTGTTCGTGGGTCTTTACCCAGGGACCACCTACTTCTTCACCCTCAAAGCCTCCACGAACAAGGGCTTCGGACCGCCCGTCACCACCCGCATCACCACCAAGATAGCAGGTAAGAATGTTACTTTTATTAGTTGTTGTGAGTTTGTCCTTTCATTTCTGGTGACATTTTGTTTGATCTTGGCTTTCTAATCACACATTGCAGCCCAATCATACTTATTATTACAATGATAGCAGGTGAAGAAGGAGATGTTGAGGGCTTGTTTGTTGGCCAGCTGGTGGGTCACTCAGTTCCTCTCTGGATGTGCCAGTTTGTGGGTTTGTTTTTGTCTTTATTTGTCTGTCTGAGTGACCGTTTTCATCTGACTTTTTCTCTCCATTTGTAACCCTCTGTTTGTGTCACCCGCCTTGTTCCATAGAAAATGTCAGTGGCACCGCAAAAAGGAAAACAATCAACTTTTGTGGAAAGAACCGTGAACTTCTCTCACATGTTAATGCCTTTCTTCATGCTGGAACAAGAGGACTTCACTCACTCCGACTGTTTTGTGAAGGGTGGTTTTTGTTGTTTAAATGACAGATTGACTGATTCAAAATAAAAAAAGCTGTCTCTCTCCAGCTTTACCTAACTCTCCCTCTGCTGTTCCCATTTCACCTTCCCTTTCCTCTTTCAGTCTCTTTCTCCCCTCTGCTCCTACCTTTTCTCTCTTCAAATGGCACATCTGATTGTTTCTCCTCCACAGGATGTTTGTTATTTCTATTTCCTCCTCATTTAGATATTTGGGACCTTCAGTTGTGTTTTTTTTTTTATCAGGACATCTGTGGAGACAGTATTAGTTATTAAAAACTTTATATTGAAGGCACACATGGATGATGTGATGAGCTTTAATGCATTGCAGATTAGATTCAGCATGAATTCACAAATGGTGTCTTACCGCCTTGCATCACCATGAATTGCATGCAGGAATGAATGCAAGAACAACAACTATGCCTCTTACTGTTTATAGAGCTGTTTATCGAACATGAAAACATATTTTTAACTGGATTCAGAATTTTATTGAGGAGTTGCATATTCTGGAAGGCGTAGTATATTTCTTTTACAGCAGCAAAGGCCAATGAAACAAATGTGTCTGCCAGAGCAACATTTATCTACTCAGTTCAACCCCACATTTAATAATCCATTCTTTACACAGTGTGTAGAGACACACTTATGAAATATGTGTATTGATGCATAAAGAGAACATCAAGGCACTGACTTTCAAAGCAAGATTGCAGCAGCTTGTCTTTTCATATTCATATAAGTACAAACTTATTTGAGTTATCACCTACTTTTAGGTATGTGTGAGTATAAACACATCAGAAATCTGGTAATCCAAAGAGAGTTGACCATTTCTATGTTTGTTAATATCATTACATAATTGATCAGCATCACTTGACTTCATCCACATGTGATATGAAGCAGAGATAACAGCATGACTCTTCCTTTGTAGCCTTTCTATACCCAGAGAGGCTCTGCTGAGCGGACAAGCCCGTATCGTTTCATATTCATGCAGTTACAAACATTCAGTCCTGGAAACCGCTCAGTGCCGCAGCGAGTGGCGTACGATCACTTTCTTTTCATTGCACCAAAGTATATTTAAGATAAAAAGCTACACTCATCACATTTAACCCCCTGGGAAGTCTGTTTTCAATCTAACAATGGTTCCCAAAGTTTCTGTTTGTGAATGAGCAGCATTGATGCCTTCCTCCACCCACTGACCTACACAACTGAATCCTGAGTCCTGGCAGTGTTCTACTACAGAGGACTACAGTCTAAATGTGTCAACAGCGTGTTGTCAGCGTTGTCCTCTCTGTCAACACCTACAGTGATTTTTTTTTGCTTGACCTTTCCGCTCAGTTTTCATTCCTCCATCATCCTTTTAAATCTTAACAACACGTTGCTAGGAAGGAAAAACAAAACATTGCGCTTCAACACATAACAGGGATGTCTCCCTCCAAATGTCACGCCATCCCCAATCTTCATTATCTCATTCAGGGACCAAAGGATGGAGAGATTTAAATTAAATGATGTAGACTGATAGAGATGGATGGACCTAAGAGGAGGGGCTGGACGCGTGTTATTAACCTAAATGCCACATCAATCAGGGGAAAAAGTGTTGATGTGTTACTCAGATAGGCACCGATGCTGCACCTCCAATATGAGGCCATGACAGATGTGAAATTAAAAACTTGAATGTAATTGAATGTCTGTGAAGCTCTTTGCTCCTAACAGAACCTGATAAGATCACTGTTGTCAAGATATGATACGATAATATCAACACAAAATAACCAAAATATCAGAACCAGAAGAGATTTGTTTTGTTTTTAAAGCTTCACATAATGTATTCATCAGAATTAACTCAAGAGTTTAACATGTTCTTTTCTTTAATATTAACTCAAAAGTTTGAAAAGTACTTGTTGGGTTGAGGAAGGGACACGGGTCAGCGTGTTTCTACCCCTATAATTCCTGAGTGATGTCAGAAAACAAGTATTTGGGGTTATTATTTATCGTTTTACAGTGCAGAATGTACGTTATGTTATGTAGTTATTTTTGTTACGTTACTTCCTGGAAGTGCCACCATTCAGTAAACCCTGGTTTCAGACGTCAGTTTCTCCAACTTTATCATATTTCTTCGCCCTTTTCTTTATTTACCACCAGCCCCCATGATGCCCGAGTACGAGTCTGAGGCTCCACTGAACGAGACGGAGACCACCATCACCATCCTGCTAAAGCCCGCCCAGTCACGCGGTGCACCTATCAGGTAATTTCTTTCCCTTTTCTCATCACTTTTTTGTTCTTTACACAAGTTTCAAATTTTACTCTGCTCTGTCCCCCCCCTTCACCCTTTCTTTCTTTCTTTATTCTCTTTCCATCCACTGTCCTCTCTCCCAAGGGTCTCTTTTAAAGCCATTAAAGTCACTCACACATATAAATCCAATTTGTATGCAAAGGAACTCATAGAATGGGACTTCATTTTTTAGGAAATTTGGCATGAAAAACGCATCATTAGTCACTTGCGTCTCGCAGCTTTTTAGCCTTTTGGAGATGCGACTCCAAGCGGACACGACAGGCCTAAATGTCTGATGGTAATTTTGCAATCAATGTGTGGTCGCTTGAGACTTGACTGCTTTAATTGAAGCTCCCGGCCGACAGCTTGTTGACATAAAGAGACGAAAAAAAGTTTGTACAGACACGAACAAATATGCAAATCATGGTCACATAAACACACATGTAGCACAATAACAGACATGTATACGTGCATACATTCTTCCCTTGCAAAGTGGCATTAGGATGTTAATGTTGTCTTTATAGTAAGTAAAATAAAAAATGTATATATCACACAATATAAGTTTCATTCTTCCAGTTCCCAGTCCACTGCACTCACTGGTTTTGTTGTACAATAGACACTCAGCTAATTTATTCTTTTTTCCTTTTCTCATTTTTTTCAGCCAGCGTGTTTTTTAATTAAAAGTTCACTTTGAACATGTGATCTCATCCATTTAATTGGTGTAGGGGAGAACATTATTCTGCGGTGGCCTTGAGGGAAATACAGCTTCGACAAGGGTGTATGGAGAATATATATCACTTCAATTTGGACTTGGGGAAATGGATTTGTGAAATGTGAGCGTGGGTCATTGGTTTAGTGTTAATATCTGTAAATCCCATACCATATCTCGCCATTTATCACCCACACATGGAAAATATATCTCGTTTTGAATTAGGCTGCACTCCAATCGTTAACATCTTTATCAACCGGAGATAAGCCCCTTCGCGTGTTTGCCTGTTGTGTGTGTTTTGTGCAAGTATTACATGTTTTAAGTGCCAACAGATGTACGTGGCGTCGCAGGGAAAAGACATCTGTTGGTTAATGTGCACGCTAATGTTTCGTTTTTCATTTATTCTGAGGAGATCAGAGTATCTCAAGTTCTGGAGCTTAGATGAGGAATGTCTGCCGAAATGGCTCTGCTAAGAGAAGCAGCTGTTGTGGTTGAGACACACACACACACACACACACACACACACACACATACACGCAAACACACACACACACATTCCAGAGGTATTTTTTTAATGATATAATGCGTTAACCCTCAACTTTATAACTTGCCCTTTAACCCTCAAACGGACCTTTGGACAAGTAAAAATCGGCATTTTCATTTTCCCAAAACATCTCACTCACTTTACAAAGTGTCCCGAAGAGTTCTCATTTTCCAAGATGACTCTGAAGGTCTAAAACTCCCGAGTCCTCCTCAGAAAGAGAGAAGTACATCAACACTTATGCATATTGAGACACACCTGTAAGTCCAAACACATGCGCACACACACACACACACACACACACACCCATGCACACACACAATTCCCTGTTCGGCCCTTGCACTAGGCCTCTGCTTCATCCCTCGTGCAGCCTCTGAAAGCCATTAGTTTGAAATGGATATTTCACCAGAAAGACAGGAACAGCAAAGAGAGAGAGAGAGAGAGAGAGACTCATCTTTGGTCATCAGCAATTATCTTTTATGAAAGCTGCCAAACGGGAGCTGGGGATAATTGGCCACGGCCCCCTTCACAGAAACATACATTTCCCTAATTGCGTATAATTGTGAAGTGAGTTCTTGGCGTGGAGGACGGAGGTAATTGCGGAGGGCCGCTGCGTTTGTCCTGACCGCTAAAGGAGCCCTCAGCCATTCATGAAGGCTCTCTGAGCGGAATGGAAAGACACACACATGCAAGAGCCCACACACACACACACACACACACACACAAAGTAGAAATAAGTATGTAAACACACCCCTACCCACCTGTTAGAACATACACAAGCACACCTGCTAGAGCACATACAGGCACATGCACACCTGCTTGATTGCGCACTCACACACACACACACACACACACACACACATTTCTTACTTTTATTTCATACTTTTCTGCTGAGTCAGGACAAGAAATGATCTGCCAGCTACTTCGTTAGAAAGTTAGCTGAAGTTTGCTTCCAAAGTAGCTACCATTTGGGGGAAAAAAGAAAAGTGACCCTTGGAGCAAATTCAGTCCTTTTTAAAGGAGTCATTTTCCGGAGGATTCTTTACAGACCTCAGCCCTCTTCTGCTAATGCTTTTATTGCCAAAATGGATAAAAAGCACTCTGGAAATTAAAGCTTTTTAATGGCAGCTGCTCCACAGTGATAGTGATAGTGAATTATGGGGGATAAGTGTAATTGTTTGATCAGACCAATCACTATTATATTTAATGTAAGAATGCACCTGTTTTAAGAGTTCAGTGACAATGTAGACAGCCGTCCCTCACCTTGACCGATTGAAACCCTGTAGATTTGTTTTATTAAATCAAACCTAAATGACGCATTTATTTAAACTTCATTTGTGTTTCCAGCTCCTACCAGCTCGTCGTGAAGGAGGAGCGCAAGTCCAAGACCCGCCGCGCCGCCCCCGAAGCCCCCGAGTGTTTCTCCGCTCCTGTCAGCTTCCGCAATGCCTCCATCTTGGACTCGCCCTACTACATCGCTGCTGAGCTGCCCCCATCCAGCCTCACAGTAGTACAGCCATTCACGGTGGGAGACAACAAGAGCTACGGCGGTTTCTGGAATCCTCCGCTGTCACCAGCCAAGAGCTACAGCATCTACTTCCAGGCCATGAGCAGAGCCAATGGGGTGAGTCTCAAGACTCCAAAAGTACCAATAATAACAGGGAATAGTCTTGTTAAGGGCGCTTTGGCCACATGAGATGAATTGGAAATTCTTTCTGTTGATACAGAAACATTAAAGCCACCATCAGTTTAAGCTTTAAGTGGTTATTCCCTTCAGGCCTGTATGTGTTAGAACATTTCTTTTTAGCGCCTCTACTATCAAAAAAGGTGCTGTGGCAGATTTACCTGGATAGTCTCATTTTCGTTTTATAAACACAAAAACTAACTGGGGCTTTAAAACTCTCTGAAACTCTTTTGGCCACGCCCTAATCAGTGATGTCACAGCAGCTGTCTAAGCATCAGTGGTTGAGGAGAGGTTAAATCTGCAGACTCAGCGTGTCCAGTAAAGTGAATGTTATGTCACTTCTTTTCCGAAAAAAAAAAGAAATAAAAAAAGAAAACCCCCTCTGGGAATCTTCACTGCCAGAATGCTTCCGTCTGTTTGCGTCCCCTTTTCGCCTGGCAATTATACCGTCTGCAAATATAACAACACCCCGCCCACCTCCCCCACCTCTCTCCTTCTCATAACTCATTCACAACTTGAACTTGGCTTTTGAATTTCCATAATACTCTGAACCCCTGTGAGGGTTGTTTTTAATTTTCCACTGCTGTAACCACGGGAACTGGGTTTGGCCGGGCAAGCTGGCTGACGCCGTGATGTAATATCCTCCTCCAGAAGGCAGATTTCCCACAATGCACTCACATGGAGAGAGACTGTTTGCGAGTGGGTTGTGAGTATGTATGTGTGTGTGTGTGTGTGGGGGGGGGTTCTCGCATGATTGAACAAAAGCGTGCGTGCGAGCTGATGAGTGTGCTTTGGCAGTTGTGTGCATGCGTGTGCTTTGTATATGTGCAGACCCTAAATCTGGTGACGTAAGAATTTCTTATTTGATTGGATCTCAGTCAATCCAATCAGTTTGAGGTTTGTTTGAGTCATGGACTGGAGCATTGGTGGGGGGTGCTGCTGGGGGGGTTGGTGGCAAAAAGTGAATAGAAAAGCAAGTGGGCCGGCGCAGTCAGCGTAACCCAGATGATTTGATGAGGAAGTCAGGCATACGAAATGGACACACACTCATAAAACTCATAAATTTCTGCCAATAAACGAAGCTTTCATTCATCCCGAAGAGAAACCTTTTCATAGTTGTTCATTTTCTTACTTCTCAGCCATTACAACAGGATAGTCTGCTAGTTTTATTTTCCCCCAAATTAAATTAAAATTTGTCACGGCGAACCGAGATCTCTGGTGTCAAAGTTGGAAACTTTGTACGCCCAACCTCTTCCCAAAGAGGTTTTGTGGTGATATAACAGTGTTACGCTGCATCTGCATTGTTAGCCTGAGAGAGCAAGAAAGAAGGAAGGGAAGAGACCACTGCTGCCATTTCTCTGCTGAGGACAGTCTCTCTGACTCTCCGAGCTGTGTCTTTTCCTGCCCAGGGAAATCAATGGTCAGGGTCAGATACACAACAGCTGCCCTGGATCTGGTCGACTTTCAGCGCCTTCCTCAAGGACTCGTCAGCCGGGTGAACGTTTGTTGACAATAGCTTGAACCCAAGCCGTCTGGTTGAAGGACATGTCGCCTTATAAAGACTATAAAGGTCTTGTATCAGTTCTTTTTTTACGTTTGGAAAGCCGCGCTGGCCACGGAGAAATTAAATTGGCCAGTGAATCCAGCGTGGCCAGTTGTCATTTGACTGGCTGAGACCCATCTCACAGAAGAAGAAGAAGAAGAAGAATGTCAGTATTTGAATAATTTATTCTCTAAATTCAATATCTCCTTTATATACTGTGGCAGTAAGGATGTGTGAAAGTGATATTTTGTCAATCATGGATTTAAGTTATCTGCAGTTCTCACAAAGTCCTGTAATTTGTTTAATTTCTTTGCTGTCAGTCATTTTGTGAGAGTAGGTGTCACTTTTTTTTTTTTCCCTCAAGCCGCGGATGTCTCATATTGGACAGAAACGCCTCATTTACATTTTAGAGGACTTGGCTGGTTTGTTGTAGTTTGATCCCATGGATAAAAGTCTGTTTCTCATTCTCTGCCTGTCTTGGATAATCCTGCTAGTTTTTTCTCCCTCTGAACTCCACCTGTCCATCAAGAGGAACGTCTCTCCTCCCTCTTTCTCTTTCATTTTCTGTCACTTTCTCTCTCGAGAACATTTAGAAGAAATTGTTCTCTCAATCCACCCACTCTCCCATCTCTTCATTGCTCACTGCTGTTGCCTCTGTCGCTCTAATAGGAAAAAAACCTACTACATTTATCATGTCTCACTTCCTGTTCTCAAACTCTGTCAACTTTATGTCCTTCTTCTTTCCCTCCATTCCATTTCTCTCTGTTTCTTTGCCCCCCCCATCTTTTCCTCCTCTGCTCTCATTTATCCCTTGATCTCTTTTGCCCTCTTGCTCTTCCTCCAGCTCTCTTTCCCTCCACCCTTCCTCGTCTTCATCTCTATATCACATGCTTCTTTCTTTACTTTGTTCTTTGCCTTCTTTTTCTTTCACCCTCATTCTATACAGTGCCGCCTTTACTTGTTAACTTTCCATTTGCAATCTTTCTGTCCCTCCCACCTAGTCTATTTTTTCTTTCCTCCCCCTCTCTCTCTTTCCTCCTTCTTTTCCATCATCTCACCTCATCGTATCTCACTCATCCTCATTCACTTTCACCCCTCCATGTCTTCCTTTATTGCTCCTCTGCATTCCCACCTGTTTCACTGGCCCTCCTCTCAACTTTTTTCCTCCCCCTTTCCTTTTCATTCCCTCCTTCTCCTTAGGTTCTCCTTGCCCTATTTCTCTCTCTCTCTGTCTCTCTCCCCCTCCCTGTTTACCCCTCTCTCCCCCCTCTGGGGTGACATCAGCCTGATGCCAGTCTCTCATCTCCCATCATTGTGCCAATTAGTCGACGCTCCGCACATTAAAACTGCTCACCAACGGCAATCTTGATTTCTCCCTCGATGTCATGTGATGTCACGCTCACACACATACATGCACACACACACACACACACACACACACCCACATTAAAGGCAAACACACACACAGACAAGAATGAAGTGCCTGGGGCTGTAAGTAAGAGAAGTAAGAGCAAGAGTGATCGGGGACTTAGGGATGAGAAACAATAGAGGGAGGGGGAATAAAAGTCTAAAAGGACCGAAACAGACATTAAAGAAGATATAATACTGGAGGCAAAGATGGAGGCCAGCAGGGAGGTATGGAGGACATGGTCTGCGAAGTGAAAGAAAACCCCACTATGATGTTTAATGGTTTTAGACCTTTACATCAAGTCCTCCAAACTAAACGACAAACAGATTCCAGTTCCAGTTCAGGGAAATCTTAAGGCTGCAGAATTTAATTATATTTTAGAGAAAAGTGTGCTTCCAAAATCCCTGCAGCCAGTTTCCAGGTTCAAGTGTCGACATGCTTTCAGCCTTATACCTGGCTACCTCCATCGGTCTACCCTCGCCTTGCATGCTGTACTGATCCCTCGAGAGTGTCTCTAGGAGGCAAAGAAGGAAAAGAAGCTAAAATGGGGAAATTATATGGTGAGGGTGAGATTAATAAAGCATGAGCGTGGAGAGATGGAGGAAGGGTGGAATGAGGGGAGTAAAGAGATTTCAAGGGGAGGAATAGAGGGAAGACCAAACACACTGACTCAACACATGGACCAACTTCTTACTCAGCGTAGATAAGAGGGAGAGATCAGTTCACAGGATACAGGATGTGGAATGAAGGTAAAATTCATGGCAGCGCAGAAGAAGAGATGGATGGATGAGGAAGCTGGGAGACCAAAGGAGGATGGAGGAGAGACACAAAAGTGAAAATTGTTAGAGGAGAAACACAGAGGAGGAGGAGGAGGAGGAGGAGGAGGAAGAAGGCGAGGAGAAATGGGGCGAGAAATGACACGAAACAAAAGGAAACGGTGGCACATGCGGAAAAACATGCCCTCCCGTGCTGTGAAAAATGCAGCCAGACACATTTCTTGACAAGTAAAAAGCCTCAGGGGTTGGCCAAGGTACTCTGACAATCAACGTCATTCACACACACACACACACACTCACCCACACATACATCATGCCATGCAAGCCTCAGAGTGCAGATTTTGGAGATTGTAGGAGACAGACATAGAGAGAGATTTTACCAACTGACAGTCGATGTCAATCAAGATGCACTCAGCTGACACGAAAATCCCTAAATGCACTTTTATTCTGTGTGTGTGTGTGTCTATATGTGGGAAAGCACACGTACTTTCTGGCCTTTGCAGGCGTGTGTAGGAATTTGTGCACTCACATTTATGTGCGTGTGTGTACATGCATGTGACAACATCAGCAGCAGCCATTAATCAAACTGTGTGTATGGATTATGTAAATTAACCTTTCATGCCTTTGTGTGTGTGTCAAGAGAGCTCGTGGTACCTGAAAGAGCCGTTAGCAAAACTGAAGTTGATGAGACACACGAGGAGAAAGACAGTTAGTAAGAAAGAGTGTGAAAGAGTTACAGGGAAAAAAAAAAAAAAAGTTGTTACCCTGGCTACCTTGGGTTGCCTGGGAACCCCAGCAGCCAATCACAGTATCCAGAAGTCAGAAGGAAAACACGCATGGTTGAAAATCCACCCGTCAGTCCGAACACTGACCCAACCAACTGTTCGATGGTATGAAAGAAGGAGAGAGGGAAGAGAGCAGGGAAGATGGAGGGATAGATAGATGGAGAGAGAGAGAGAGAGAGAGCTCACCCACACAGCAGCTGCATCTCCTATACACACTTAGTATTCTTGTCAGGCAAAGTTAACTACTACACACACAGAAACACACACACACTGTGTCTCCAGTGTCTCCACCGTAAACAACCCCCCCCCGTCTCCCAGCCTCTCTGGAAAGAGGCAGGGCAATAAATTGGCCTTACATTTATTAACTTTGCTTCTTGCAGCCTCCTGAGGTTTAGCCCATTAACATGAGCAGAGACGAGGCAGCGCTTCTATTCGCTGTGACTGTGAATCCAGAACAGCCGGGCCTCTAAATGGGCCATAAATAGGCACGAGAGGGCCGATTTCTAGAAAACACAAGTCACTGGTGCTCAGGGAACTGATCTTATTCCCATGGTGGCTTTTTGTAAGACATACACAACACTTAGGTCTGGATACTCTTATGATAGGAACCCAAGAAGTATCTATTGCTGCTGATACCTTATGTTTATTCCCGTGGATTATTCATCACATATACTGCAAATATGTATGTATTCATGGAAGCGAACTGTTAGATGTGGTCAATTAACTTTTAAAGTGTCTAAGGTATGTGTATTAGAAGTTCACTTAGTGCTCGTTTTATAGAAAAATTGTACATCGTGATGGAACGCACAAAACGCTGAAGCTGATATCTGTAATTACAGGAAACATCAACAATGATGTGTTTATAAACAGACCAATGAGAGAATCAGATAAAGAAGAACAATGAAGCAGATATTCAGTCAGTCATTCAGACAGACGGGCAGACAGAAAGCAGACAGAGATGTAGTAGAAGCAGGTGTGTTTAGTCTTGTGGAGAGATCCAGCTGAGAGGCTCACACCATCCATCATCCACTAACATTCATCTTCCCTGCTCTTTAACTTCATAAGCCTGCTCCCAGCACACACTCAGGCATGCACACACACACACACACACACACACACACGGGCGCGCGCAACAACAGATGCATCAGTATGCAGACACAAGCACACAAACATTCAGCATATGAACAAAAAGTGCCTTTCCCCTGTTTCTCCTCCATTAAACGCCTCCTCTGTCGCTGTGACTGATTGCACAAAATGAAAACACATGATGGTAAAAAAAAATAGTAGGTAACTTATGTCATTTTATCACTAAATGAAATCCACTTTCGCATAATGCAGCTAGAATATCTTAGGAACACTGAATATTAAACTTTATTCACTCCGTCTCTCAGTTTGGCTCCGTGCCGTCTTTCTCCATCATGTTCTGACAGTGACACCTGCAGGTAGATGTCACGCGGTAATGACATCGTTCATCAATCAACATGATCAGTTTTGAGCATTACAAGATGACTTTCTGGCTACCTTCTCCTGTGTGTATGTATGTGTGTGTGGCAGCTGTCCTGGAGAGTAACATACCACTCAGAAATGCCATTTGTCCTCCAAATGCATGTCGCCTTAAAGGGAACTTGCGAGGTTGTATTTTCAGCATCTGAAGTGAGCCGCACAAAATGTTTGGTGTTCAAGCGACTATTGTAGTTTTGAACCAAAAATGAGTAGACGAAAAAATTAAACTAAATTAACTGTTTGAAAAGTAACTGCCAACATCAGCAACAACATCAGCGGCGCGTGTCACAGTTCGTGAGCGTGAAACGTCCCACTCGTTCAGTTTTGAATAACACATCAATAGCTTGTTTGAAAACGCTGAGTTGAACACCTTCAGTCAGTAGACACATACAAGCTAAACCCGATCAAAATACCCAGCAGGCAACGCAAAACAACTGCCATTCAGTAGCCGTGAAACGAACTATTATGCAAATCTGAATTCTTTCTTGGAAGAAATTAATAAAGAGAATAAAGTTTAAAAACAAGACAAAGTGAGAGCGAAGGAAAAAGTATTGTGGGGAAGAGAAGAATATTTTTTTGTGCTTTACATGATTGGCTGCATACGTCTACATGTATACTCCCACTTGAATGAAGGTGTGCAGTGTGTGTGTGTGTGTGTGTGTGTGTGTCCATGCTTCGATTATGTGTGTGTATGAATTGAGGATGATGGATCTCACCAGCGCCTAACACAATAGCTTATTGATCCTGATATTAATAATGTGTTTGTACATGTGTGTTTTGAGGCTAATCAAGCCGGTCAGCGTTTTGCAAAACCGGATACACAATAAGAAACTAATAACATGGTCTAATGATGTCATTGATCATCTTTGAAGACTAATAGCAGCAGCAGGGTCTGTATATGTGTATAAGAGCAAGGTGTGGGTTTAGCATTGAGCATTGGTTTCCACTCATTCCAGTTAGCTACAGAAACCTGGTTCACTCCTTTAGGTAAACTATCGTGAACAATATCTGGAACCTTATGTTATCATCATGTGGTGCTGCGGTTGAAAGTGGTCACTGTTGCATTCAAGGACACTAGTCTGGTCTTAAGTACGTGCGTACTAAACAGCCTTTCTAGTGCAAGAAATTAACAAAGTTACAGCATCAGTGTTTGTTTACTGTTTGTCTCGAGATTTGATTTTCTCACGTTGCTAGTTGTCAACACAATGCTTTGTGTTCATGGATGGTAGAGCAGCTTTGATTGCACCACAAAGAGACTTCACTCACAGCGACACAAGCCTGCAAAAGACACCCTGTGTTTGACATAAAAAAGTAACCAAAGTGTGAGTAATATGTTCATATTAGTGGATTACCTACAGAATCTTCAGTATCGGGCATATTCATGTTAATTGGTAAAACCTGGTCTTTGGTGCTCCTTCCATCAAAGATGGCTGATCCTGCTGATTTGAAACATCCCACTCAGAAACAAAACTCGTGATTCTGTTCAAGGGACTTATCACAAGTTAAATAAACAGTCTGTCTCTCTCTTCTCCCCACAGGAAACCAAAATCAACTGTGTCCGCCTGGCTAACAAAGGTATGAGCACCCTTCCATTGACAATATGACATCATTTCTAGGTCTAATTTGACTTTTAACTTCTCAGTGAAGTTCATTTTGAAGAATAGTGCGATTACATGACCCCCCTAGAATAGTATTACAGCATTGCAAGTGTGTTACATTGAGATGAGCACACACATACACGTACCCACAACCGTTAGCCCAGGCAACCCCACATCCTAACCATGTTACCCTGCATGAGTTCACGCATCCCGTAGCCTTCTCTCTCTCCATCTCTTCTCTTTTATCGCCGTTTTTCGTCTCACATTCTGCCTCTTTTTACTCTATCCTGCGCTCTCTTTTTCCATCTCATACCGTATCCATGTTGCTCATCACTGTATTATGTGGAACATCAGGGCCATTACGTACCGATTGACCGCCTTCATTAAACCCGATGGATGGAGGCTAAAGCGTTAGCCGCAGAACCCATTTCATCCTATTCTGTTTTGCTTTCCCCATGTCTCCCATTTTTATTTGCTGCTCATCTCCGGCAAATACACCCATTTGTGTGCCAGGCAATGTGCTTTGAAAGCTTTTCAGCTTGCTATTGATTTTCCTCACCTCGTCTATTTATTCTATTTTATTTTTTTTATCTGCATCAAACATTGATTTGATTTTTCCACATCTTCTATCTCTGTTTCCTCTCTCTCTCTCTTTCTCTTATTGTTTCTCATCTGCATCAAGCATTTATTGCTCATTTGTGCATATTTTTCTCTTTTATATCATTCTTTATTTCTTGCTCTTTCCATTTCCAGGCTGTGGAAAGTACTGTGGGTGCAGGTCTACACTGTGTAGATGCCGCTGTCTGTCTGTCTGCATGTGCGTGTGCTTGGGAAAAGACATGCTGTTAACTTTGTGGCTGTCTTTTATATGACTAAATGCTACGTTTTTTTTTTTCAATATGTAAAATAATCCCAAAACAAACTTCAAATCTACTTGAAATGTACTTTTTGAAGGTTTTTGACACGGGGGGCAGTGTTCTGAGGCAATGCAGATGGCTAATTTGGCAAATGCCGATGACTGATTAATTTGCAATACCTGCTATCCACTCACTACAGCAGCTGATTCCAGTGATACGTGTCACTTATCTGGTTCAGTGAGTTCTAATCAGTGAAATCAGCTGGTGTTCTTATTGGTCAGAATAAAAACATACAGGCAGTAATTTAATTTAATAAAACTCAACTGTCAGAATCAAAGAACCGTGTTTTTGGTTATGGAAGCCTTTAAAAGAGAAAAAAAGAGGAGAGAGGTGATGTACAATAATCATGTACCAACAAGCCACAGCTGACGTACAATACATAACACATTAATGGACATTACATCAGTATACATTAATACATTACAACCAATCACCACTGTACGTACACGTAGGTGGAACACTAATTGAAAGATAATATATAGCTTATATTTAAAAATGATGAGAATTATACGGCGTTTGCTGAACTTAACCACTGAGATTATGGTCAACTTTTTTTTACCACTGTTCTACATCAGTGTGTAGTGTATATTAAATTGTGGGTAACCATAGCAACAAAACTTCAGTTTGATGCTGCCTTGCGAGCGACCGCATGTTAATCTGAGCACAAACAAACTTTAGAAAGGAATACAGTCTATCTTGTTTTCCTTTCATAAGTGGCCATTTTACACACTGCATACATCAGGATAAAGAAAACAGCAGACTCTGGAGGAAACTTTGGTATATCAGTAGACTTTCTCATGTATTATTGCATCTTTAATGTTTATGTCGCCCCACTCGCTATCTGAAAACATGGTTCTTTGGCTTAACCAGCTGATGTTGAATTTATCCAGCGCCAGTTATTTCTGCACTCTGCCTCTGACAAATGTAGACCAGAAATAGTTTAGATGAAACCTTTCTGTAATGGCTTTAAATGATCTGCAGGGAAACTATTTGAGTAACAGTGAGGGTCAATTTAAGCCACCTTTATTCCCCAGCGTGGTTGCTTTAAACTAAACATTATTTGTTCTCAACCTTGATGAAAGTACTGACTAAACCTTTGCAGCAGAACCCGGAGGCCAGATTGTGTCTTTGCACCTACTTTGCCACGCCACAAAGTTCATTTTTTTTTTTCTTTCAACCATCACTTCATTTCTTTTCTCTTCCATTTCCTACTCCCTTTATTTTTATTAACCCGTCAAGCCCAGCTGACAGACTCAACAGACTCAAATGATAACCCCCCCCCCCCCAGCACCACATCTGCATTCACTGACTCACTCTTTGGTAATAAACATCCTCACCAGCAACACATCTGTTAAGCCTTTTCCTGGTAATGGGCCACTCGAGATGCTCATTGACGCTTACTTCCTGGCAATACGACCAGTCATATCCCAGTTCACATCTTGAGTGTTAGTTGTCCTATTGATCTTAATGTTCTAGTGCTATCTCTCACCACTGCAATTTCTCTCCTCTAAGACAGATTGTGCAATTGTAAACCAGGGAGATCTAAACCTTGATGAAATGGATAAAGAAAAGTATACGTCTTTTTTTCTTAGACTTTTTTTCTTCTTTCTTTTCCTTTTTTTGTTGTTGTTTGTTTTCTCTCTTCCCTCTCTTTCTCATGCTTTCCGGCGGGGACGTGCGGCCCTTGGCCTTAGTGGTAATAGGTAGGGGACAAATAACAACGCCGTACATTCTAGTCATCCCAAGCGAAGGTGATTATTGCTTTATAGGCAGAATATTTTCTTCCCTATGTTATATTTTTTCATCACAGTACAACCATAAACACAACACAAACCTTGTTTCATTTTGGTTGTCCCCCGGCCTCCCTTACTTTTCCTTTGTTTCTTGACTCTTCTCTGGTTTTGCTCTTTGGTTTTTGTCTTTCCTTCTCATCGTCATCTTACTGCATTTGTTTGCATGTCTGCTCTGCTTCGAGTGTCGCTGGCTGTGTTTGAATCTCCTCTCTCTCTCTGTCTTGCAACACACACACACACACCACAGTGAAACCATGCTGCTTCCATGCAAAGTCAATAGCCGGAGTATTTGGACTGTAAGCTAACATTAGACTTTGTCTTGTCTGCTAATATACAACGCAGTAGCCTTTTATATGAAAAGGAAAAGCTCTCTGTTAGATCAAAAGCCATCTTACACTACAATCCATAAGCTATTTACTTTAAGTATGGTTTCATTCTTACATGTGTGACAGTCATTCACTTAGTGACAAAAACAGAAACGTATGGTGGATGAAACAGCAATGGATGATGGCGATTCCCTTTAAATAGCATTAAATGGTTACACATCTGTTGGAGTTAGACATGGTGAAGGTTAGACTTACTGTTTTTTAGCGTAGCTTAGCCTAATCCACTGCTGTCCATCGTTTTAAACCTATGTTATACCCTATATCAACATCGCTGTTACAGATCACAACTCTCTGAAACATTTATCTTCAGTGTTGAGGTGTAATATTCCCTAACATGGCGTGATGGCAGAGCGCGTTGTTTATGTGGTGGATTGATTTCAAAGGTGCTTGGTTTGAGTTGAGCCCTGAACCGAATTCTTTCAATCGACAGAACACTAGCCTCCACTGATCAGTGATGCCACTTCCCTCAACCACAATACACACACTGCTTCTCATCGCAAGTCCCTGACCTTTTTTGGGACGATCAAATACTGAACATACCTACAATTCAACTGTATGTCACACTTAGAGACTTAGCAAAGCATTTGAACTGTTGCAAATGGAAGGACAAGGACACAGAATCAGCCATCTGTTTTCTTCCTTTACGTTCATTGAAAAGACGTGGCCTTATATTTGAAAGAAAATATATTTCCTTTTTAAATTTGTGATCAACAGAATATTTTCAAACCGTTGACCTTCAATGCGATGCTATAAAAAATACGGCATTTAAACACATAATGGGTTCTAATATAAGATATCCAACCTTTGAAACATGTGACTCCAATTACTGTATGCCACCAACACCATAGAAAATGATTGCTTTGAAGGTAAAATCTATTATTTTATATATTTGACATGATTCTTTATCATGAGGCCTTATGTGAACAAAACTGATTACAACAAAAATTGTAGAGCCATTTCATGTATTAGTGTTTTTTTTTTTTTTTTAATACAGCCCAGTTCTTTAAAATCCAATCATCCATGTGCAATCCAAACACAGGAGCTAAACATTGTTTACTGAACTGGATTTTATTTTGCAATGCGGAGACGTGACGGCGGAATATGAATGTCATTCAGCGAATACAACAATCAAAATGTTGACTTGAACAATGGGGACAGAGCAGGGAATTGGTCAACAGCAAGCATGGTCGTAAACTGCTGTCACAGTTCTTTGTCAAGAGTATGAGATGACTTCACACGAATACAATAACACTTATTGTCCTGAGGGAAATTGAGGTTGCAAGGCCCAGCACAGAGAATTATGCATATCATGCACAACAGCGGAAACAAGTGAAATCCTAAATTGAATAAATATAGATTGTATTCATATGAAGCGTGGTTGCTTACCTAACTGCAGATGAAAGCAGAAATCCTCTGGGTACATTAAAATGGCATTTCATTTCAATGCTGAACATTGTACAGTTACTTTTTAACACTTTCACAAATGAACATTTCATACATTATACTTATAAAAAATGAACAGATAGTTGCAGTGCAGCGTTATTAAATACAGTTTCTGTTGGCGGTCTAATTATGACTCGGGAAGTCAGTCTACTTTTTCACCAGATTGATTTGAATGTGAAACGAACACAGGCCTGGCTTTATATCACACTCTGTGCAGCACCGGCCAGGTGGCAGAAGTCCCACTTCGTTCATCTGTTCTGCTTCAGTCCTTCAGAAATGTATATTTCAACTGTTACACAATAAAAACAAATGAGTTTAGCATCTCTGTTACATTGCTTTTACACAAGACGCAAGAAGGCCTGCAGTGTGAATGCAGCTTCATAATTCCTGTTCGTGTTTAGATCGGCTGAACGTGAAGCAGGAAACATGCATTGATAAGTGGGACTCCTACATTGGCAGCGTCCGTATGCCCTGCACGCGGCTCACGGGAGCATCAAACCCACCCCTTGTCATCCATACGCTGGTATTATATGTCAGCTTCAATTCCCATTACCATTAGTCCTGAGGTCGATTATAATTGATGGTGTACAGAGTCGTGTTGTAACTGACTCTGGCGCGGTGCAAGACTGATGCAACGTGCGGCTTGTTATCTATGTACGTGTGATGTAAGGTGTGCGTGTCTGAACTGCAAAAGTGGAATTATGAATTATCTTCGTCATTGACCTACACTACCTGTCACGCACACAAACACAAACACACACACCCATTCTTTACAACCTGTCCTCCTCCAATTTTCCCGTCATCACCAAGTGTTGCCTGCTTGCTGCTTAGTGAGTCAGTTTGCTCTCTGAATTTGCAACAGATTGAGTCAGGTTGTTAAAAGAAAAGAAAAAAAAACAACTTGTCAAGGGTGTTTTTAGGTGAATATCTGGCGACGGTGTGACATTTTAAGGGCACAATACCACTCGGCAATGGATTAAGTGCAGTTCAAGCTGTACAGGGAGCACGCAGGGTTCGACTGCAGCTGCAGCCGACAGAGAAATAGGAGGGAAACTTAGAGACAGAGAGCGTAAAACAGAAAGAGACCATATTCCAGAGAGGAAAAGAAATAAAACCCAAGAGAGAAGGAGATGATCAAAAACCAAGAGAGACAGAGAGTGACAGAAGGAGAAAAGAAAAATCCAACAGTGGAGTCAGACTCAGGCTCAAGGATTTTCTTTTTTCCTGCAGCTGTAGCATTGTGAATGCAGACAGGTGTACCTGCCTCGCTGTCTTCGCCAGACAGACATTGTGGCGAATTGTTGTCTTATGCTAAGTTCGCCCTTCCAACTCCGCCATGAATTTTCCATCTGCTCCACAGAACAGCGACAAAATGTTCAGTTGTCCCTGCGTAAATCTTGGGGGCCAGGTCGTAAAGTACTCACCAGCATCTGGGGGTGAAGAGAGGAGGAAAGATGGACGGATGAAGGGAGGGAAAGATGGAAAGAGTAACAGAGTAGAAAGGAAGGGAGTACGAAAGAAACATTAAAGAAGATTAAAGAAGATAGATAGATAGATAGATTTGGTTTGACGTGGAAACTTCACTGAATTGTGAATTTATGAACTTTTGAACTCACTGCTGAATTCAGTGGGCAGTTACAAATTGAGTCGGGGATCCAGGCAACCATTTAAAGCTTTTATTTTCTTTATTGTGCTCTTGTCTGGCCTTGTGGTTAAAGAAGACCTTTGTTGGCTTTCAGGATCACTATGACTTTGATGAATATTAAAGTAACTTAGCTTTTTTTTTGTTGTAATATAGCTAATAAACAAGATTGTGATTCGTTGGGAAAAAAAAAAAAACTATGGCACTGAGGCTTTGAGGCCAAGGATAAACAAGCCTCAAACATAAAAAGACGCAGTGTGCAACGACAGGTTGAACCTGGACATAGCTCTGCAGTGCAAAAATAATGGATTTAAGAGATTATTAAATAATGTTGAATGTTCTACTTCATTTTTACCTCCATATAAATGCGTATGATTCTTGGGCAGCTTGGATTTATTGAGCTCAATTGTTTTAATTATTTTTTTAATCATTTGTTTAAACTAGCGCATGTTGACATGCCATTTTACAGATTGCCTGGTCTCGTGGAAGTTGCACACCGTTGTACAGCAGGCGGCAGCTTTAAAGTAACTGCAGCTGAACGTTTGGCACCCAAATGTCAATGTTTCTAAAGCTTGAAACAGCTGTTTTGCTCTTACATGTATGATAACGTGGTTTAGCATCAGTGCACTCTCCATGAGAAGTTTTACATTGTATTTTGCATCGTCATGTATGCTGTCAAATATATTCTGAATGCTCGGCATTTATGGAGAAAGCAATGAGTTAGTCTGATTTGAATTAGATGTTAGTATAAATCCACTGTTCTGATAACAGCTCCATAATTGAATTTTTCCTGTGCATTTATTGCAAGTCACTCAGAATGAGTTAGAGTTGGGCGATTTGTCACCTTTTTGGTTCCAGGTTGTTTTTTATAATCTCAAGGCCTTACCTCCCTGCCAGCCTTCCTGCTTTTGTGGCTGTCAGCTTACAGCAGCTGTGTCCTAACATGCAATTCACTTCGGCCTTTGGCTGCGATACCTTGTCAGAAACAAATTCCCTTCGAGGGGGAATCAAAGTTTTATTCGAGCTCAATGTGTTTATGTGTCCCTGTAATTGATTTGGTCATCATACGACACGTTGCGTTGCATTTTGGGATTGTTTTCAGAAAATGGGTACAGCAGGGATATAGAAGCTGTCATGTTGCTGTCAACAAATCTGGATAGGAGAGAAGATGGATAATAAATACAGCACAATACGGACACTCTTACAAACACGCATAACCATCAAACACACATATTCACACTCAGCACACGCTATGGATGTACTGTACTTTCAGTGTTTCTATAAAGACGGTGATCCAAAGGTTAAAGAACGGGGTTTAATTCTTAAAAAGGTCGTGTATCAATTTCATAAATGAGTGTCGATAAAAAGTTCACAATCATCGGTTGTCAATAACACAATTCGAGTTTCTCAGTATTCAGTTAAAGTAACTTAAATCGTGTAATATTTGGGCAAAAAAGTACAACATTCAACCTTTTCATTTCGGGGATAGTTCATATTGTCAGTATAATACTCAGACATACATTTTTCAGTGTTAACAACACCCCCCCCCCCCCCCCCCCCCCCCCCCCAAACTCCAAAAAGCTCTGCAGAGACCAGATGATGAAGCATTTAAGTCGTTTTAGTTCTTAAAAGCTCTAAAGTACTTAGTAAACCGCGTCCTGCTGACCTTAACATTAATGTCAACATTAATGGAAACTGGCGTGTGTGTGTGTGTGTGTGTGTGTGTGTGTGTGTGTGTGTGTGTGTGTGTGTGTGTGTGTGTGTGAGAGAGAGAGTGAGGGACTGAGTAGCAACCATTAGCATTGTCCATTGTTCAAGTTACGGAGAGTGAGGATATGTTAAGCCATCATCCTCTGACCACACACACACACACACACACACACACACACACACACACACACACACACACACACTCACTAACACACACACCAGTTTCCACAAAGCCAGACAGAGACACATTTACAAAGGCACTCAGGTACACTCATGTATTCACAGGTGCATTATTACATAGATGCACAAAAACACGCATGCACACAAATATTCAGAATCATAGTCGAAGGCACATGTAAGAATAGATATGCGCGCGCACACACACACACACACACACACACACGGAGCGCTGCGGCAGCATAGTTCAGATTAGTAATCCTGTTAAATACACTCAGCCATGCTAACGCTAATCCCCAGAGGATGCTCCCCGCAGCTGCTGACAAACAATACCTAAAAACTAAACCTTCATGTCAACCCTGATCTAAGACACACACAAGCACATAAACAATTACAGTGTAACACACACACACACACACACACACACACACACACACATATATATATGTATATATAATTTTTACCTACCCACACACACCCATACGATGCACCGCCACTCAAACCTGTGACATGTACACACACACACGCACAGAAAAGCAGCATTTAATTTGTCATTCAGGGCTGCTGCAGTGCGTCGATGGATAGGAGAATCAATCTTCTCTCTATTTGGATGAGATTATGTTTTTAATATCTCTGGTTTTAGCCATAATTCCACCCTGATAATTTTATCATGCTCTTCAAGTGGGAGAAATAAAAGGAGAAAACTCCTGTGCAGAGAAATGTATAAATGCACACGTACACACTCGCACACACAAGGAATTCTGGGGATTAATGCCTTTTGGAAGCAATCAATATCATCACCATCCCAATGTTGTCACAGTTATAATGGCAAACACTGAGGAATTCCCCTTTAATGCATTTATCCTTCTTCTATTCTGCATTAATACTGAAGGCAGCTCTCCCTTCAGACATGACACAGTAGCACCAGATTAGTATATTCCAACACATGCAGGATTTATGCTCTAAAATATAACTTCTTAAAGTATTCATGATCAACATTTCTTCATTGTAGAGTATGATTAGATAAACTAGAACATATGTTGATCCTGTAAAGACACGAAGTGTTCAAACACAGTTCACCTCTCCTCTGCTTTACCTCCAGGGTTCATGTCTAAGGTGCTGTATACGAATGGCATCCTATTCTAAGATGCTAGTTTTTGTGGATACAATAATCTACCAAATGTTTTGTGTAGCATTGCGGTTCACTTCCCAGCATATTTATGAGCTACAGAGATAGTATCCGTGTGTTTGTATTCTCTGCAGCCACCAGTGTTGCTGTCCATGACTACAGCGTCCCCCTGGTAGGACAGCCCATCACTGTGAAGGCCACGTGGTTGTGAATTCTGGCGTCTACAGAGACAGTCAGAGCAGTTATACCACTCAGATCGATATTTCACGTCTTTTTCTCCTGGGAGGATTTTACAGGGAAAAAGACAGAATTTAAGACCCTCTCCTGGCCATTACCATGCAGGCCCACCCCACTCCTCTCTCCATTAGGCTCCTCTGCACTACACGTGCAGATGAGCGATGTTGTGTTCGGCAACAGATTAGGTTGATGAACAGCTTCATTGTGGATCGTAAGCTATGAGCACTTGTAGTTTTGCTGCTGTAGGTTCTGTAAAAGCACGTTTGAGAAAGCACACAGTTCATTTTGTGAAAACAAATCCATCATTTACTGCGTTTACATATGTCGAAGATTTACTGCGCTGTTTTTCAATTAAGACAATACAGTACGTTTTTATAATCACATTCTGTCTCATCTCAATCTTTCTGGCCACATGTTTGGTTGCCCATGGCAACGTTGCCCATTATACGGCAATAAGGGCAAGTGTCAACAAAGACCTTTTCATCTTGTGATGTGATCTCGGGTCATTTTGGATGCTTTTTGATCACTGAAGAAATGAAATCATATCAAACCTTTTAGGGCTGACGGCTAATGTCCGCTGCACTATTTTCTACTCAAAGTATAATCAATATAGAAGTCGACTGAATTAAAACTGGGTGACTCTTTTACTTCACAGGCTCTTGCTTGCTGCAGCAGATCAGTTGATCTATATTTTTAGAATTAGAATAACACCCTGCTCTGTAGGTACTGGCTGCTGAACTTTAGTTACTGTCAAGTTCCTGGGTGAACTGCTGTGAGACGTCAGAGAATTGGTCTGCTAGACATTTCCATTTGAGAAAAGATGAGGACATTCGCCTGGCCTAACATATTGTTAAGGTATGAGGTCCTCTACTGTTCCAGCTGTCGTTTTTAGGACCCGATATGTGCCAGGAACATAATACCTACACCACCTGCCAGTACCGGTGGCAAGACAGCAAGATGGATCCATAAATTGTACATACTTACGAGCCACCTGTTAGTTGACATTGACAATACAATAATAAATGAGGCCACGGTGTCCTCCATATTGTGTTTGCACCAGTTGTCAGTCAATCCTATTTTGCCGTGCCGATTTGGTTCATCTCAACTTTTACCCCCTCGTAACGGACATGGTCGCATTAGATCACTTCTCCTCTGCTACAGTCAGAACCCTGTTCAGGGTTCGCCTGATTGGCTGAGCGGCTCCTGAGCTGGCCAATCGCAATGTTAAATGGAGCTGAACCCGTCGCCAGATGGGGTCCTCTACTGTTACATCGTGAACTGTTGAACCCAATCAGCACGTGGGCCGGTGAAGTGTGAACAAATGGGGTCACACTGTGATGTGTCAGGTGATACATATTGTGGATCACTCAGGGGAGAAATTGAGGTTTAATACACCTGTGGGGTGATTATTAGGGCGCAGACTACAGGGAAACGTGTGAACCTGTCTCTTGCGTTATCGCTGGAGGCTCTCATGTAACTGTGATGTTCACGACGGACAGACGAGCTGATATTCGCTCTTCTATACACCTCAGCTGATTACAGGGCCGCAGGCTATCAGACAGAGTCCTTCCATGGTTATTTTCTGATGGGATAATAATGGGATAAAAAGCTGCAGGCAGTTCACTCGTGCATATCGTGGCTGATGAGTTGTTTAAGTAAACACTTAGCAACCGGAGAGTCCATTGCTTGCATCAGATGGGTAAAGTTTTGGATTGAAATATACAAGTTCAGTTGCATCTACAGTCTGATTGAAGATAAACTGCACATTTTACTGAGGAAGTGTTGAGTAAAGGACATTTTACAGTTTGTGCGTTGACAGTATATTAAAAATATGTGGCAGCAGCATAGGCTGAAAATACTAAAATTAGATTTACTGCCCCTTACTGTCATTTGCTATATATATATGATATACAGCAGTTATTTCATTAAATAACTGTGTTAAGAAACTAAAGGCAGCCTGTTGCTCACCTGGTAGAGTCCTTATCGCAGCAGCCCGGGCCCATGTCACCCCCCCTCTACCTCCCACCTTTCCTGCCTCTCTCGTCTGTTACTATCAATTAAAGGCAAATGCCCAAACAATTTTCTTAAAAAAGAAAAACACACAGACATTCCTCACATCCCTTTTTATGCCACTATTCCTGTGCTCGTCTGTGCTCGTCTGTGCTGGAGTGGCAGTCTGCTTCTAAACAACACGACAGAATCAAACTCGGGATCAAGTTCTGAACGCCCACATGAGGCATCAGTGCCAACAGAGAGACTCTCCTTTACATCTCCACTCAGTGTCTTTGAATCGAGCTCGCAATTAAGCTTCATCTGAGTTTTATTGTTATATTATTACATTATTTAAGATGTTGTGGTTACTCCTGAACACTTAACTGACTCACATCTGTTTGTTTTTTGAACCAAACATGAAACATTGAGGCTCCACCGAATATCCTGTTATTCACTTGTGTTGAGAATGCAGCGCTTAAAACTTTACTCCGCCATTAAAACGTCTATTCAGCGCCTCATTTCCACAGAAACATGCAGGGAGAAAAGGCTGCGTTTTCTTCTTCTGCATTAAAGCGTAGGCTGGAGAGTGACAGATGTATTTTCTTAATTTCAAAGATGATACAGCTTCGAGACGGGAAGGCTGTCCGTGATCGGGTTACAAAGACTGCGAATTTGTTTTCATTGAAGGCATTCAGGGTTTTTAAAGGAACATCTCGTCACAGCAGCCATTGAGGACTGCGGCAGCTATTACCGAGCGTGCCAAGGTTAGGTGCTTAAGCCAGTAGCTCAGTGGATTCCTCTGCCAACCTTGTGTTGTTATTGCAGAGGGGGCGAAGATGAGAGAGACAGGGGATTAAACTGAACTCCCACGCAGCAGTATTACTCTATTAATCGGCTGTCTTTGTCTTTCAAGGTTATAACAAGAGGCTGCTTGGTGCGTGTCTGTGAGGGAACAGGTGCATTCATGTGTAGGATCCCAGGGCCCTCTTGCTTTCTCTTTCCAGTCTTCACTGTCATGTCGAGTTTTTTTTATTTTTCTTAATGTAGTTCTCCTACCTCTCTTTCCTCTTTCTTTCATTCTCAGTCATTCTTCATTTCTCCCTCTTTTTCATCCCCGTCTTTGTTTCCTTCCAAACATTTCTGTCTTTCGTGGTTTTTGTTTCTCTACTCTTTCTCTTTCTCTTGTGCTCTGAAGGCAGCAGCTTTGTTAATAGGTTATTCAGTCAGCTTTTTCTTTTGCGTCTCTTTGAGAGTTAAAAGTGAAACTTGGACTAGAGCTGGTACACTTTTTCAGTGTTAAACACAAGATGTCATCTGAAAATATTAACTGGCCTTAAAAGAATGTGTTGAAGTCGGCAGGTGGAGATGTTTGTGAAGGAAGCAACATGGACTCTACAGTTCAGGTGCGCACAAAGTACTTTTATGCTTGGAATAATTCAGTTTTCCTCTTTTTAAGTCACATGAAACACGCACAAGACAAAAAGTTCAATGTTTAAAAGCTAAAAAGGTATAAAGTATAACTTTTTAACTTGGCAATGAATTAACTTTAAATCACTTGATGTGATTGTAACGTCGGACATGTTGAAATGAGAAAGTCTAAGCAGCAAGCAGGAAGTAAAGTACATCTCTCTCCGTCGTCAGTCACCTCCTGGCCTCTACGTCAAACCATACAGTGACAGCAGTGCTCTGACTGCACCTGTGTGAATATGTGTCCTCCTCCTGTGAAATCCACACTGAACACTAACCTTGCATTCACCTTGGCCAGTTTTTTGTTTTCTATCCACTGTGTTTGTTCAGTTGTTTGCCAGCGTACTTTAATCCTTGCATTGATTGATCTCGTATTGTTGAGTGATGCAGAGCATTTTCTACGTGCATGTGTTTTTACGCTTTTAACCTTGATGTCTTTGTATGACTTCTACATTTGTGCATTGTTTGTTTTCAATGTTTGTAACGTGGGATGAAGACGGGCGTCGTAAAGAAAACAACCTTGTAGCTTTTTATTTGTTTGCGCTCTTCCTCATCTTCCTCTTTCGTCTTTTTATCTGTTGATCTCTTTAGTTATTTATCTTTAGCCTACATTTTTTATTCGAAAGAGAAGACTTCTTTATCTTTTTCGCGTTCATAATGTTTTGTAACTTTGCAGAAGGCACGAATCTGAAACAAAATAGATTTTTTTGGGCTACAAGATTGTTTTTTTTGTTTTGTTTTTTAATGATGTATGTAAACTCATACCATGCATTTCATTGTAAATGTTTAATGAATGTTACCTGTGTTACATGATGTTGTGAAGTTGTTTGGCAGTGACACTTCCAAATGAGTTCAACTATTTTGTTCCAAAATGAAATATTTGGCAAAAAAAAGCTTCATTTAAAATGATTATTTCCCCCCTTGAAATTTCATCTTTGTTTATTGTATTCTTTAGCATGTTGCTGATGTTTTCAACCCCCCAGCTTGATGTTTGTATGTTGTGTGTATGCTCTTTGCAATGGATGAAGTGTGTCCTTGTTTGTGTATATAAGGGAGCGTGTGATAAACCATCTTCTCTATGTTTCTTTGTATGAGTGCCTGATTGTGTATTTATGTGTTTGTCCTTGAGTGTGTTGGGCTGCATGCATGCACCTGTGCAGCCCTTTCTATGTAACTGTATGTGTATTTGTATGTGGTTGCCTATCGATATGACTATGTGCATACGTGTGTGTGTGTGTGTGTGCGTGTGTGTGTGTCGGTGTCGGTGTGTGTGTGTGTGTAGGTGCATCCACCCAGGACTCAGATGCGATGGAGCCAGAGAAGCAGGTTGATAGCACAGTGAAAATGGCTGGAGTGATCGCAGGCATCCTGATGTTCATCATCATCCTCCTCGGCGTCGTCCTCACCTTCAAACGCAGGTAGGTAATAAACCTCAACCTCAGGACCCAGTGGCAGCTTAAAGGTGCTATGTGTAGAAATCTAACAATAATAAATCATCAACACATCAATTTTGTGTCCTCGCTGCAATTCCCTTAAACTGTAGACAAGACGATTGGTAGCCTCGATCAGACTGAGCCACTGGGCCGAACAGGAAGTGGACTGTTGCCTCACAGGAAACTCAACCAGTGCGAGCAGATGGTGAACGGAGCCAACGGACGATTAAAAATTCAGTTAAAAGATGCCAGCAATGAGAGCACAATTGGCATTAAGATAAAGGCTACCAATCATCTTTATGACCATTGTGTCATTTTCTAACAGTTAGCACTTGGACAACTGTATGTGTTGATGAATATGAGACTACATTCAGCATCTTTAAACCGTTTCACTGATTAGACTGATAGACAGACAGAGCGATGGATAGACCTCATAATGTCATTTTAAAGTGTCCTCATAGTTGAAATGCAGGTAGAAATGAATGTGAATGGACAGATAGACACACAGATAGGTAGGGACAGATGCGCAATTATTTTAATTACTTTTACGGGCAGGGGAGAAGGTTAATGTCTTGAGTTGAAGGAGATTTCAGTGAAACGTTTAACAAGCAGGACTGAATCAGAATTTCAAATGTTTTTCATGTAGTTTCAGAGTCAGTCAACAAAAATGAGCATTTATCAGGATCAGGATACGCTCTGATTGTTATGATAACGAAGGCCACAAACCTGTATTCATTTCTTAAGGCAGTGTAAAAGGTCAGAATTTTGTATTAAATCTGGTCATGTACTTAATCCCCTATAACCCTTAAAGGCAAAATAAATAATAATGATAGAGGTGCCCAGAGTTTCTATATCTAAAACCCAGATGAACTGTATTTTTTTTTCAGTTAGCAGACATACACAGCTCTCTGTGTCTTTGTTAACATGCACACTGGCTTGCCACCATCACCTGCCTTTCTTTCCTTTACTTTCTCTAATTCTCTATATTGCTTCATCCATTCTCCCATCCCCCTCTACCCCACTCGCATAATGCTTATACGTTTTGTTTTGCTAGGACTCACATTTGTTTGATTTATTTTTTGTGTCATTTTTTATGTTTTTGTCAGTTTTTTTTTTTTTTGTACAACTTTGCTGAGAAATAACATTAAAAGTAAAGGAAATTTCTTTAGAGTGACTAATGCAAATAGAAAATCAACACATTACATGCAAATGCATTCTAACAACCACACTGTGGCACTTTTTGTGATGTTTGTAATTGAAGCACATATGCACTACAAAACCTAAGACTAACACCACAGGGGGGTGGTGGAAGTGGAAGTGTTGTCTTGAGACTAACATAGAAAAACAATAACGGTGTGGACGCAAAGCAGCTGGGCTGTTTTCAGAAGGACTACACAAATATTGATAGCTGTTCCTCTGAAAATGAATAGTGCCATTATTTATTAAGGAAATCATGCTGAGTTTTGCTGCTTGTAATTGTTTAGAAGAGATTTGTTGTGAGAGCAGAGTGTGGAATTGTTTGTGTCTTTAGATTCCTTGAACATGTTTTAAAGTGTCTCTCACAGCTGAACAAGGTATCTTATTTGTCAGTTTACGGCTGTAATCTAGCTGGATTGGCAGCTACAGCGTCACAGACGTGATACTGCCAACAAATAGCAGAAAGCTAGGACAGTTATCATATCAGCCAAAAGTAAAAAGCAAAAAATACTCTGGTTTTTAGGTTTATCATATTTCATTCTTTCCAGCATAGCAGTTGCTTGTCTGTCAAGCTGCAATTTCCATACTGACGTTCCACTTAGGCTACGTTGACTGGCTCATAAACTGGTAACAATTAACAACTGTTCAATTCCTATTTTTAGTACTTGGGAGACATTTTCCTCTCTTTAGAAATGGCATTTGAAAATGACACTTTGAATGGCGAGCAAGATTATTTATTAGTCTTTGTGTTCTGACCTTTTTAGATACATGTTGGTACTTCTCTGAGCAAGTTACATTCGTATGAATTTGCATTATCTTGGAACACAGTATCTAGTTCTCATAGCATATTCATGCCCACATGTTACAGGCAAACAGCTTTGTATTTGGTCAAGGAGTAGAGGCAAAACACTGTGTGCATTCAGGCAACATGACAATAGTGAAATAGTGAATCTATTCTATATCACCCACACAGAGGCCACGCATACACCACAGCTGTATGTCAGTATAAAACTACATAATAGCAGTGCAATTAAAGCCAAGTGTATTTTTTTTTCTCACCACAAAGCACAAAACACAAAGGCTTAGGGGAACATAAAACTCCATGCACAGACAGTAATACAGCGCTGGAAACTGGCTGATACTTTATTGCTAGTCCGAATACAACATTACATCCATTTCAAGTGAGCAAAAGAAGCTGGGGAGTCAGAGAGGGCAGAGGGTCAGTTGGCAATGCTAATCAGAGGCTAACAGAGAATATCCCAAACACACCAAGAGGATAAAAATCTATCAGAGCCCGAGGAAGAAAGTGCCAGGAGTAACAAGAAAGGTGTAGGTAAAGTCTTCAGAAGAGGGTGCAGGTAGGGAATACAGGGGAAGCAGAACAGGGAGGCGGAAGGAAGAAGAGGTTTGAAAAAAGGCAGCACTGGTTAACCTGGGGGTCAAATGGGTATGCTAATAAGATGCTAACTAGGCTAACAGGGCATAATATACATAAAAAGGCCAGTTAGAGGCCAAACACCACTGCGGATGTAAGAGAAAGAGGAAAAAGAGTAATGATGGAGAAGAAGAGAAAGAAAAGAAGGAAGCAGTTGAAATGCTGCTCAGATGTTCTCATGAACTCAAGCCGTCAGTCAGGGTTAAAGATCCCATGCAGGTCAAATGGAGTCACGGTGTGAAATTAAGACACTCGGAAATAGAAAACCCAGGCAGATATGGAGATGATCGTGGTATGAGGAAGAGCGTAGAGGACATTAAAAGGAAGTTGAAGAGAGGAAATAGAAGTGAGAGAAAGTATCCAATCTGTAGAGGAGAGAGACGAAGAGGGAGGTTAAGAAAGAACGAAAACTTGCAGATGGAGGAATTAAAAATACCAAAAAAGGTAGGAATAAAATGATACTGAGAGATAGTGAAGAGCGCAGACTGATAGATTCGGACCGTGGGAGGTTTACCGTATCATGGACTGTTTTCTGGGGTCATTTATATTTCATTCCACACATTTTAGCCGTCGTCCGGGTGGCAGAAAAAGTGTTTTTTAAATCGAAAGTGTTTTACATGCCTTTCAGAGCCCATAAATTATTCCGTGACAAAACTTTGTCTGGAAGTGAGCGTGCACAACTGTCCAATTAATCTTTCAGAACTCTGTTACACGTGTTCCAAATGGACTTTTTCAAGGAAAGCCGGGCAATGTTGCTGATAATGTAATGTAAAAGTGAATAACACCGGACATGGCTGAAGTCTTAATGGGGATTTGATGTTTCTACAACCAGGTGGCCCCGAGGGCTCAAACAACCAGCACTGGAAGATACGCTTTTCATAAAAAGGTTGAGAGGAGAGTGGATAAATAATTAATGTTCGTGAAGCTCCCTAAACACTGGCTGATTTTTTTGAGAGAGAAGAAGACCTCGACTAAGTAATTGAGAAAAGGTGACGTCTTTGGAACTGAAAAATATGTTATTTAAACTTTTTTCACCCCTATTTCCTTTTATCCAGGCTCTTTAGAATTCTGACCCTGCAGCCGTGTTTTGTGATTTTATTTTATTTGAAGATTTCATACTGCTTTCATGTCCAGGTCAACCTTAAAAAAAAAGAGACTCAACCTTGATAGGCCCCCTCGGTTTGATAGCTTAAATAAAAACAAGTGAAGTAAGCAGCTCAAAGAAAAAGCACACAAATAAAGATATAAATACAGAACAAACGTTTTGGACGTCACCCCTGGCTATACGAGGCACATCTCGACCTCTAATGCAAAGCTTTTTACTGCTGGACATGACCCTTGGCAAATCTGCCTTTTCACATTAACTGTTGTGATCCTTCCTTAAAGATACATTTGTGTGGAAATGTCTGAATTATTAATTCCAAACCTCATCCAAAGGGCTTCTGTGTATTTAAAAGGTCCTGACAAGCGAGGCTGGGTCACACTGGCTGTATTGGAGCTATCCGTATGTTTACAGCAGGCTTAAACTGATACTGCAGCAAAATAATGGATGCAATAGTTAAAGAGGAAAAACTCTTTTCAGACAGGTCAGTAATTCTACGTTTTAGCCGCCTCTCGGCTCGCGTTTGACCGGTCGGTGACATTCAACACTGCGACACTGGCATAAGGGCCAGGAGTTCATATGAACAGCATGACCCTGATCAAAGTCACGGTCAAAGATGTCATTGGAGACACGCACATACACACTGGAGTAAATGTACATGCAAACACACAAATATGAGTCCAATATGTGCACAGAGCTACACCGAACTGCACATGCACACACAACCAGAGGCAAATCTGAAGAACAGAGTGTGATATTTTAATAGTGTAGTTTGTGTGTGTGATGTATTAGTGTATTTAATGGAACAGTTAGTGTATGTGTGTGTGTGTGAGAGAGAGAGACTTTAAAAGTGTGTCAGTCTGTGTTGTGTATACATGTGTATCTCTCTGCCGAGCAGTGATTTTTTTTTTCTCTTGTGCGACTGGATGTAAAATACGAGTGTCATCGAAGTCATTGTCAAATCACCATCTTTACGCGTTTGTGTGTGTGTGTGTGTGTGTGTGTGTGTGTGTGTGTGCTGACCGCCTCATACCCCTTCTTAGGCATTTGAAGCCAATATTGACAGGGGTAGAGCCATGGATTGTTGCACACATGGACACACACACAGATTGAGAAAGAGGGAGGACTCCAGATGGGTCTGTGGACAGAAATGCTTGCAAACACAGACGCACTGCTCTCGGCCAAACACAGACCAAAATATTTCTCACATGTCTCTCACTCTTCAGAGTCCTTGATAGTAACACTTCTTTTAAAGTTCAGACTCATTTACAACATTTCTGAGTGCTTATTCATGAAATACACCTTATTCTTTTCCCAGCATTACCAGAGCCTAAATATTTCCCCACCTTGTCCTTGTCTGCTGAGAGGAGAAGGCCACCTTAGGTCCTAATCAGTAAAACTGTATTGGATTTTAAGTACAGATAAGGACAAGTCTTATAGAAACTTAATAGAAACTGGGATCTGAACAGTTTGTCAGTGTACCTTAACAAAATGACACAAGGGAAACGATTGTGTTATACTAGAGAAGGACACTCTGCCTGTACAAGGCAGCTCCTAGTTGTAAGTGAAAGGGATTAGAGACGCTGGAACTTGGTTTCATGACCATGTATATACTGTAAGAAAACATGCAGGGGAAGGTAAGACAGAAATATCATTAGTGGCATCTTTGTATCTGGTATAATAAAATCTGAAAAGCCTGACTAAAACTTGAACTGATCTTAAATTAAAGTCTAAATAAGGAAGTTTGCACAGCTGAAAGGAAGAATATTTGTGTATTAACGACACATTTGTACAGTGAGGAAAATGTGCCTATATGGTCTAATATGAAGAAGCTCAATGATCTCATTGTACATTCTTTGTTTTAACATGCATACCAGTGTACATACACATACACGTACATGTGCTTTTGCACGAATATTGTTCAAGAATTGCTTTTCTGCTGATCCGCTCCAGCTTACCGATCACTCTCCTCCTCTGCTAGCTGTTAACAACTTAACAACAGCAACAACAAGCAAACATCCCGTGGTTACGTCTGATATCGTGTTCCCATAAATGTCCTGTAGCTTTGTCACTTTCTTGAGTCTATCCTAAATGATTATTTCAATAAATACTTTACTGCCGGGAATGAAAATCAGTCAAATTAGTGTTGCAATCATAAGTTTGTGTCTCCCACTGAACAGGCCGAAAAACGAAATGTGTCACTTTAAACAGAAGACAGTTTAAAAAGGATGTGATTGTGGAGCTCCTCACTACTGCAGATATACTCCTCATTCTACTATTAACTCTGGCAGAATGAATTCACTGCTTTTCTCTCAGAAGTCTGTTCTACTGGCTCGAATTTCACCATCATCAGTGATGACTGGATGTGGTCAGATTCAAAGATGGGGGGGAGAATGTGTTTTTTTTCCTGCTCAGTATGGCTTCATGTCCACCCCAAGCTTCTCTTTACAGCGCTGTTGACTGATACAACTGAATGTTTCCTGCGTCTTCCCTCTTTTACAAATTCTTAATGTCACTCATGAAACTCTGGGATTTCTACCTGTTATAGTCTCCGTGTTTGAAACGTGTCACCTTGATAAATCCTTCTATCTTGATACATCACTTAGCAACCCTCTACCTACTGAAATCCCACACACTGGCACAGTGTGGTGATTTATGCTGCAAGAGAAAGTCTGCTTTCAACCCATATGAAGGCAGGTCTGATATCTTCATGGCTGCCTAAACAGATAGAAATCAAATAAAATCTGTGCCCCCCCCCTCTTTAGACAATCACAGCTCATTCATGTTCACAGTTCTCCAGACAAAGACACAACTTTGCTATGTGCAACAGTTCACATTTCATGTTAAAGGATTAGCAACAAAGGATTGTGAAAGTTACAGCCATGCAAAACGGAGAGGATGGAAGTACAAATGTTTCAGCATTCAGTTCGTTGTCAGTATCAGACAGCCATGACACCGGATCTGTGCCAGAAAATAATACAAGTAAGGCTCTTTTTTTGCCGACATGAATTCAGGCTGAGAACAAAATGCTGCACCATTTTACCATTTTTACAGAGAAAAGAGAGCTGCAGCAGGTATGCTCAGTGTCATCCAAAGAATAACACAAAATATGGAGAGAAGGAACAATTCCACATGAAACAGAAGACTCAGGTTTCTCACACCCTTTAATGTCTCTCTCTATCTTCCTGTTTCTTGTCTTTGGCTCCACCCCTTCCTGTCCCGTCCTGTACCTGCCTTGCTCTTGCTCCGATAGAGAGATTCACACATGGAGAACTCTGAGCGTGGGGTATTGTATGTTTACTTCTAGACATCAACGCATCCACTCCATTCCTCACTGTGACTCTCACCTCGCCTCTTCTGGCTTTCAGTAGTTTTCCAAATGCATCTTATGACCAATGCTGCGCCTGGAAAAAGGATGTGGTTTTTTCCAGTATTAATGTGACTGAAGATTTTTCCAAAAATTAAACATTAAAAATGTTAAAATTTCATCAACTAACTCATTATATTTTATAAAGAAGATGACCCTTGTATTTCAAATCTTGGCTACCTTTCAATTTGGAGAAGTGGGAAGAACTCGTTAAAGAACAGATCTAATTTGGAATAAAACAGAATTTTAGCTTGGGACAGCACACACCTTGCCTTAAATTTTGCCAGTAATAATGTGCTGACAGCGTGCACATACACGTGGTAATTGCTGTGGTTACAAATCTCAAAATTGTTGAAAAGAGCCACAGAATGTGCTGTCCTCAGAGCCAGATGTTCTGTAAGAGTGTGAAACATGAAATACCTAGTATTTTAATCTCTGTGGCACACACGTCATTTTCTCCTGGCTGTTTTAGCGCTGAGAAGCCACATAGTGTTTGTGTGTTCTCTCGCTGTCATTCAACAGCCAGATCTGTGTCACTAAGTGGTTGAAATTTAGGTTTTCGTATTCCTTTGAGAATCGAACGCAAGCCATTGTAGAAGTCCTTATTTATGCACTTTTATGCATCTCCCCTGTATTTGCATCATTAGCATACATTCTTTTGTGTTTTCCACGATGGCTGAAAATGTATCTTAGGGAATGATAACATATTCAGGTGTAAATGGGACTTTTAAAATGGCTGCGATGTTTGAGATCATTGTTACTTAACGTGAGTGAGACGAGTTGACTAATGTAAGATGCTTTTGGTAAACCTTCCCCCGGTATATTTGATCATTTATTTCAAGTCACCTGTGCATTTACATTATTACTGCACGTCATCTGTGGTCACTGATTTCTTTCTTTCTTTTGTTTTGTAAAAAGTGCACGTTGAAAATAAATACCATGACTCCATTGCATCATAATTCACCTCTCACTGCCTCCGTACGGTGAGAGATGTTCTGATTGTCTGTCAGATACTTCATTTGCTTTTGATGCATTGTCAGTAATTATGTTATTTGCAAAAATATCTACACCTTCCGTCAATTTCCATTGACGATGGAAAGAGACAAAGTCAGACAGACAAAAGAAAAGATACGGTGCTGCAGATTCTGCTGCTTTCTATCGTGGGAGCAGGTTGGCATAATTGATTACATCTCACCATAAAGCAAACAATCACCCAGAATTTCCTGAAGCGAGAATCCAGCCAGCCAGCCGCCCCCGATGTTAGAAAAAATGTTAAATAATTTGTGCAACTTTGTAGATCATAAATTATGTGTTTGGCTTCAACAAATATAACAGAGGTGGGAGATTAAGAGGGAGATATGTGGTAATATCTTGCGGAATGAAACGTGACGCTTGACAAATATCTCCACCCACACTGTTCTGGGCTCAAAGACAATCCACTCTGTGTCCGTCACGGTAGCGGTCGCTTTGGAGTCGTTTTTCTGAGGATGGAAGTGGTTTGATGTGACTCTCAGAAGGGAAGTTAAAGGTGATATTGACAGTGATGTCAATTTGGGCAGTCTGGTCACATAAAATGTCCTAAGAACTACGGTGGCGGAAAATTCAAATAAAAAGGAATATGTTTCCCGATCCCAAAATGAATTTAAGATGAAAGCTAGGAATGTCAGGCCATTGTTTGACATTGAACTAACGTTGTGTTTAAGGGTGTGGAGGTCATGGTGGATAGGCTTACATTAACTTCCCAAAGGTCTCTTATCGAGGAAAGTTTAAAGTTGATGGTCTAAAACCTCACCGTAACCTTTTAGTTCCTGAAACCGTGACCCAAAAGTTCTCCAAAGTTATTTTACTTCATTAAACTATCAACTTTTCCATGTGACAAGTACATATTCTTGCTTTCACTGTTTTCAAATAATCCAACAGCAAAATACAGTTAAAGGTGAAATAATGAGGTGGAGAAGATTGTTGTTGTTGTTGTTGTTGTTGTTGTACACAAAAGAGATGCACAATAGTTTGTGAGCAACATTCCTCCATGAAAAATGCACCGTGTGACAGTTGATTCATTAGGGAATGATGGGAATGCCTCGACCCAAAGTCTTTGTAAGATCTAAAATTACCCCCCATCCACTCGACCCAGTCTAAAGAGTCAAGAAATAAATGATGAACCTCCACAATGAGACAGCAAAAGGACACATCCTCTTTCCAGACAATATACCGCACCCTCAGGGGCTTAGACCATGACAAGAGAATTGAGGCGATTAGTAGCTGATGTCAGCCCAGGGAATGAACTGCACTGCACATGGCAGGCTCTTACAAGGCCAAGTGGTCTGAAGTGTGTGTGTGTGTGTGTGTGTGTGTGTGTGTGTGTGTGTGTGTGTGTTTGTGTTTGGAGTGGACTTTCAGTCTCCAATTACTGCACATAGACACACACACACACACACACACACACTCTCACACAGTAGAGAGTCCTGAGTGCTTCCATGCTGACAGATGCTAAACTTGTACTTATTCACAGATGATTTGGCAGTGTTAACACAGACACACGCTTGCTCACTCACTCACACCCCCCCCACACACTCACAAACACACACACACACACACACACACACACACACACACACACACACAGCTGGACTTGACCCCCATTCTGCAGATGTGACACATGGTTGAATAATGGACTCTGCTGCTTGCTGAGATAAATGCTAGATGGTCCACTTACGGCACCATTATAATGGGTGATGGCCGGCCATTTACACACACACACACACACACACACACACACACACACACACACACACACACACACACGGATGTACAAACTCTCTTTTATAGTTTGGTCACACATGTAAACTGGTACAAAAACACTTCAAAGAACAATCTGGGTCTCACTTTCATGGTTCTTTTTTTATTCCTTTTGGTTGTGATAACATTTTACTCTCCAATTTAATTGCTGAGAACCGAGGATGCACTGTTAGACACAGCTGTATAATGCAGACTGTTATAGCAAGCAATGCAAGCTGTCAGACTGTCAGACAGGTTGTAAACAAATCCACAGTTCAGCTAAAAAAAGGCCAAATTATTTTGAGGTAAAAAAGGTGAAAAGACCTTCATCCTCTTACTTGTGTTTTACAACTATTGTAATGAAGCAGTAGCTCTTCAAAGTCTTTGGTAATAACTTTTTTCCCCGTCAAAATAAATGGTTTAGATACTAGAAACTATGGCTTTGTGGATTTGTTTCCAGCCTGTCTGAGCAGTGATGTTGCTTGCCCCAAAGGACAAAGCAATAGCTTACTGTGGAACACAAATAATTGCATGTGATTTTACACAAATCTACAATGTCATGCTATATACTCATGTTAAAAATAAGATATAGAGATACAGATACGAGATACAGATTTCAGCAATATCACGCACCCCCAAATGCAGTGGGGAAAATAAGTTGAATATGAGACAATAAAGTGTTCATACACGAAGAAAATATTTACACAGCAAAAATTATACATGTAAAAGATAAACATGCTCGAGCTCCAGTTGTCTTTTGGTCGTCAAAACTATAAAACTAAACCCAGCTCGAGAAAATCACCTGCACTACAGACTCACTAACCTGATGTAGATTTAATAAGACTTTAATAGATAAGAAATCCTGCACGCTCTTCAGCTGGTGTGTGTGTGTGTGTGAGCATTAACATACACACATTTGCGTTGTACTTCATGTTTATTGAATTGGCTGTAATGAGGTGCCAATAAGCCACATTGACAGCATGCATGTGTAACGTGTGTCAGTAAAGGGTCTTATGTTCACGTTGGTGTACATACGTGACTGTATGTACACGCCAGCCTGTGGGTGTATGTCTGTGTGTGGATGACAGATTGTAGGCCTGCATGCGTGTGTGTACGAGAGAGAAAGTGTGTGTTCTTGCAGTAGGTGAGATATATTTCATCCGACTCAGCCTTTAGGGAAAGGAAAAGAATTCCTTCGTGACACACTATTCGTATATATAGGTGTGATAAACTATAGCCATCATACCACTGTTGAAATATGTGTGTGCGTGACAACACAACCAGCAGGGATTAAATGTCCAATATTTTATATTAGATCGATATATCAGGAACATTTTTAATCTAATGATTTTCACAACAACATCCACCAAATGCACTTTGGCTCACAACAAAACAGATCATTTGAACAGAGGGTGGTGCAACAATAGGCTCCAAATTACATTTATTTAAAGTAAACATTTCATGGATATCAGGTGTGATTGGTTTCTGCGCCAGGATTTTCCACCTATTCCGGGTCACAGTTCAATTATTTGAACTTTTCCCTGCGCACTCACCACCCAGCTCTCACAGCTGGCTACCCCATCATGCCCCTCGTAATGGATTCACCGCTTCTCATGTAAAAGCTCAGGATCAATGTTAAGTTTAGACCAATTGGGTATCAGTCTGACAGGCAGTTTGATTAGATAAAACAACCAAACAGGCAACATTGTTAGAATAAACTTTTTAGTTACACGTATGTGTGACTAACCAACCAAGTGCAGCATGAGGTTGATATTAAAAACGTTCTGTTTTTGAGGATGTGCATATTCCCCATGTGCTATTTTACAAAATCTTGTGTTCACTTGAGTCGGTATCTATCTCCAGGATCTACCTGCTACGTGAACACTTGAAGAGCAAATATTTGTTAAGAGCTTGATGCCATTTTGAGCTGAAGTCATTTAAACTCACCCCCTTTATTAATTGCAAACACTTGGGAGCAGTGTAGTGTTTAATAATAAACCTGGAGAGGACTGCACCAAGCGTCATAGGTACAGTACAGCACATGGGTTCCACTATTGGCTGATAATGTCAAACATTTCAGTACTGTTCATCCCTGTCGTTCTGATGAAACATCTCCCAACACTTCAAAACACTGCAAAAATGTCATGAAGCCACTTTCTTTTTCCTCAGCCTGTCTTTATGCCACGTGCCCACAACTGGAAAGTGCACAGAAACTGAGAGTCCAGATATGAACATTGAAGACATGAACACTTTAAGTGCCTGCAGGACAAAGGAGTCACTGCCACTCTTCATTTCCTAGACTCTAATATCTTTTCCTGTGACAGACAGCGACCCATTTCATGATCTGCATCACTTTGTTGTGCTGTAACAGAGCTGCTTCGGTATGAAATCCGTAAAAAAAACACCCACAGCCTTCACTGGCTGACAATCAATCAATCAATTACTTACTTCTTAGTTTTAGCAGAACCCACCTGTAACTGTCTCAAAATGTCCACACATAGACAAACACATAAACACCAATACGTTAAATACAAACACATTATCGCCATTATCTTGTAGCAAATACATCACCACCTCTCTCACATGTACCTTCTCCCTCTCTCTGTGTCTCACACACACACACACACACACACACACACACACACACACACAGTGCACAACCTGGTGGAGTGTTTTTTCTACGCCGTATTAATATTTATGACCAGTTTTAACAGTAGTGGCTTTTACAGCCGGGCTCTCAGCGCTCTGCACTTTATTAATATCATAAGGACAATGTCAGCAGAGCCCTAAAAGAGGGTTATGGGTGTGACAGAATGTGTGTGTGTGTGTGTGTGTGTGTGTGTGTGAGAGTGAGTGTGTAGGTAGGTTTTTGAAAAAAAGTTTGGAGTGAATGGTGGGTGCATGGTGTATGTGCGTGTGCACAGGTGTGTTAAGTAGTGTGTAGTGAGGAGATGTGTATGATAGGTGTGTATGTAATAACAGTGTGTGAGAATACGCTTATGTCAGCTTTCTTCCTCTTTTAGATTTTTTTTCTTTCTTTTCCTCTTTTTCTTTTTTCTTACTTTCTTTCAATAGATAGACGGATAGATGATAGATAGATGGATAGATGGATGGATAGATAGATAGATAGATAGATAGATAGATAGATAGATAGATAGATAGATAGATAGATAGATAGACGATAGATAGATAGATAGATAGATAGATAGATAGATAGATAGACGATAGATAGATAGATAGATAGATAGATAGATAGATAGATAGATAGATGGATGGATGGATAGATGGATAGATAGATAGATGCAGTCTCTAGTAATAGTTTGTGTGAAGTCTGCCCTTCTTTAAATAGAGACAGAAATATTGATCCTTTTCTGCCCTTCTTGACTTTCCACTTGTGTTGAAAGTCAGTCCGGTGCAGTGTGAGTGTGTGTGTGTGTGTGTGTGTTGTGTGTGTGTGTGTGTGTGTGTGTTGTGTTGTGGTGTGTGTTATAGATATTATGAGATCCCAATCTCTAGCCTCTCACCAGATGAAGGGCGCATGCCGGGGGGAGAAGTTGCCAACAAACCATTACAGAGGTAGAGCAGGGAGTCCAGTATCACACACAGATACAGATACAAACATGTGGATGGATGAGATGTTGCTCGAGTGGGTTACAGAGCTATCAAGGACAGAAGGGAAGGACTTAGCTAAAATACCTGGCTTAGTTTTGATGAGTTGTGTTTTTTTTAATTTTAATTTACTTTCTGTTTAATTTTTATTATTTATTTATTTCACGCGCTTTGTATTTTATGCAAATACTTCTTACTGATACTTCCATAAATACATTCTGTGGATATCTAAAATATGACAATTATAATGACATGTGCTTTTATTTTCTGTGAATGAGCACTTTAAACCAAATCCAGTGTAAAAGTGTTGCGGCCTCACAGCAACAACACACACTCTTCATCTGACCAAAGACTCATCTCTGCTTCCATTTGTTTCTCCATCTTCTATCTTTTGCTCTTTCTATCATCCCTGCTCCCATATCTATCTATCTATCTATCTATCTATCTATCTATCTATCTATCTATCTATCTATCTATCATGGGCTTTTATGAACACTATCAGCCTGTTGGTGATGGAGGCATCAGATGTGCACCTTTTTTTGGGGGGGATTTTTATTTATTTTTGAGTTATTTTTTTTCCCTACAGACTTAACTCAAGCACTCATTTATTACTGGAAAACTTGCAGGTTAAACTAATGTGAAAAGTCTAGGGTGACTGGCCTGTTGGTCATCTGTGAGGTGGTGAGAACATAGACTGGGAAATATCCACGTGGCCCTGGTAGATCACTGGTTCCAGTGCTCCATGCTAACACATTAGCATACACTATGTTGAGTAAAAGTATATAAATACATTTTAGTAGCTCTACAGCTCCATGAGTTTGAATCTGCATCTTAATATATATATATTTCTTTTTAGTTTTTTAGTGCCAAAGACATTTTCAAATTTAGGATGTATTTTTGTCTACTATGATAAAAATAACAACTCTTTTTGAACTACAGTGAATTATCCGCTTTACAGCTAAAAATACAAACACTGCTCAGTGGATGAATACATGGCTTCTTACCTGAAGTAGGTCCAAAATCAAACCTTGCTACCTCAGCTCAATTTGAATTGAATTTGTAGATTATTATTACTTTTAAAACCACTAATAGTGTTTTATTGCTGTGATTTTATTTTTCCTCATTTTAAATAATAACAATCAAAGTACTTTTACCAGCTATTACTCAACATCGTGTGTGATGAAGCATTAGCATGGAGCACAAGAGTGAATGACAGATGAATACTGTGTGATGTCTGTGTTTTCATCCCTCAAAAGTTAACGAACAGGCCAATCTCTTGAGAAAAAAAGTGTAATTTTTTGGGTGAGTGAAATGTGAATTTCACAAGCCATAGAGCTCCTTATTACCTCTAATTTATTTGATTGACTACTGATCACATCACAGCTGATTTACAGAGGAGTATTTCAGTATTGCAAGAGACGACTGTAAATTCCATAGACGGTGTGATGAGCCTCCAAACGGCTTATCTGCTTGTAAAGATAAAGTAAACTAAATACAGTCAAACATATTGACCCGACAGGCAGCGGAGAAAAATTCAGCACATGGCCAGAAAACTAGACAGACATGCTGTCAAACTGTCAGACTGACAGGCAACTTCTCAGCGTCCGTAAAAGCCTTATGAAACAAATCCAGAGAGACAAAGTTGACAGACAGGAAAATATTTCACAGGTTTTCATATGAGGACACACAAACAGACACGCAGACAAAGCAGTCAGATGGACAGGTTGTGCAGGTGGATACCAACACAAATTGAAACATTTAGAAGAAAAACATGTAGCCTATCAGTTTAAAATGTCAGCGAGTCAAAAATACATTTTCATTCAGACCATGAACTAATCCAATGTGTTTGTCCTTCTTCTGGGTTTTGATCTGTTGTCATCATCGGCCTCACCTCACCATGCTTCAGAAGACATGCTTATTCCTACTCTTATTACCTGTAAGTAGAGATTTCACATCGGGAATAACTCCTTTCTCAGCCCATCATTTGTTCGTCATGACAAGCTTTTGATTTCTGTAAAGATTTTGTCTTGTTTTCTTGCATCCTGTTTGACATAACTTTGAAGGAATATACATTTTGTTGAGTGGTACAACCATCACTGTTGTCATGTACAAGTAGAAGCATCAACACAACACTGTATTCTGCATAGATGGACATACATTTAAGTCCGTACTGCCATCGTCAACCCTGAAAAGTTGACAAAACCTCAACTTCAACAAAAAGTTTTCAAGCTGAAATCACCCCCTTATGAAGGGGCTCTCATCTAGTTACATGTAGATTAAAATGTCTCTTGCAGCTGAAAAGTCACAATCTCAGTCTTTGCAACTTTCATCACTAATCTGCTTCACATTCAAAAAGTTACACAGACCTTCTTTTAGTGACGGGGGATCAGTATTAGACGAGCTGCTGGTTAAATAGCCTCCTCAAGGGCAACTCAACAGGAGTTTTTAGGAAAGGAAAGTGTTCCTTAAACTTCCCGTGCAGGTTTTTAGAACTTGGGATTATCAGACATGCACCATGTGGCAAACACGAGTGCACATAGTATATTGGCTGGCTGGAAGTTTTCCGGACAGAGATTTATGATTTAACTACAGCATTAGTTTGGCGGTGAAGGGGAAATTTCAGTCAGACTTCATTTGCATTGTTTGCACGGTCCGTCTCTTAAAGTGTCTCACCCTAAAAGGTCAATGTAATTCACTGTTATCTTCTCCAGCAAGTGGCCATTTCCTGCTTATTAACCAATTCTAATGAGGTGCTATTATAGCTGTCTGTTCATACATGCACAAGCACGTACAGGCACACACACACGCGCACACACACCAGCATACCTGTGCAAACACATGCACTCTGTTGCCCCGAGCTCACCTACAAATCCCTGCAGAGAATTTCTGAAACCCCCCGATTCTCCATCTGCCTTCAAAGCATCTGAAAATTTTCTCCAAATCTGCAGCAGAGTCCTAACTGAGCGGAACAGTCATCAGCCGACACTTCTTCTTTAAAACGGCCACCCTGAGGCTGTTTGACCCGACCAGAAATGACTTTTTTACACTGAGAAACTGTCACAATTAGAAAGACGGCACCCTTCGCTGTGGTTCTGCTGCTTTTCCACCCTCACTGCAGTGTTTAGAGAAATGAATACACACTGCCGTATTGACTCTCCTTCCAATGGGCCTATGTTGCAGACACATCCACACAAAGACTAACCCATAAAAAAAGATATAGTTAGAAAAATATACACATGCACATATATCTTGCACAGGCATGCACAAAAACCTTTATTTATATGTAACATTTGAATCTGAAAGTCCCGCACAGAGCCTGACCAGTATATCGGCTTAGCTGGTTTTGGCTGATATTGCTGAGATGCAGATCTTTCTACTGTTTCTATGTCGATTCAAAGGGACCTTTTATCAAAAATCTTTAATTTATGTTTATATTTAAAAATGTCAGACTTATCACATAATATAATAAATATGTTGTAAATGAATAACTGAAAGTGAAAGGAAAGGGCAGGAAAATAACTGAGTTCTGTTTTTGTTTTTTTGTTTTTTTTAAAAGATCTGATAGAAAAACAAAGCACACACACAACATAGCAGCTGTGTACAGACACACACACACTCACGTATATACGAGCACACACAGCTTTAGCCCAAGGATGTTTACTGTTAGATGAGAGAGGGATTTAAAGTCGTGCAGCCTCCTGTAGTCCTGCAGTGTGTGTGTGTGTGCATGTCTCTCTCTCTCTCTTCACCTCTCTGTATCCCTCAGTCTCTCTCTCCCTTGCTGGGTCTCCCTAAATCCTGTGATACGCAGATGAAAGTTTGTTTGGGCTGTGCCTGCAGCCTCCTCTGGAGCTACCGCTGTCATCCTGAAGTGACTGACTGCCTGTCTGACTGCTGCTCCAGCTGGGGATGGCTCGAGGATATTTGAGCTATCTAGCTGCCAACTGACTGGCTGAGGCTATTCTAGCCATAATGCGGGAGTTCTGTCAATCCCCTGACAAGTGAAACAAATGTCGTTTCCCTTGTTTGATTGGAACGCCTTAAGGTTGCCCCTGTTGACATGCCACACTGCTACTAAAATAAATGCAATTCCCTCTGCATGCATCACTTTCTAGGAAAAGAACAATACTGGCAACCTATAAACGGCTGTTGCATGGTCGATTATTTCAGAAGTACACATACAAATACGTTTGGACAACACCATTTCAGTAATTAATGGCACAAACGTATTCCATGTCCAAGTCCTTGGTTGACACTGTTACAGGTTGCATCCCTGGGCTCTTGCGGTGGACTATTTAGTATATAGCGTAGCATTCTTGGGCTCTTTAGAGATGTTTAATGATTGTGGAAATGTGTCTTTGGTAACACTTTAACACAATGAGAGTATAAACACTGATTGACTTTATCGAAATGCTAGCAGTTGAGAACATCATTAAGTTAAAAAGATCTAATACGAGAGGTCGTGATTATGCCATGAGCCTGTAAATAAAATAAATGAAAAACTGATAATAGCGCACATTTTTCAGAAAGGTTAGGGAACTTGAAGAGCACGAAGATTCACAAAACTGCATCCTTTATAATTTAGAAATACTGAATGATGAACGTCACTGATGAATTTCACTAAATGGATAAAATGAACCCTTCGAGTGCTCATGTCACGTAATGAGCAACGATTAGAAATATATATATGTTTTGCTCAAGAGTTCACCGAAAGCACCGCCGCTTCGCCTCCCTCCATTCGTCTCATCTCGTGTCTCTCAGTAATATCGTCTCCTCACAAACCCATCAGGGGAAGCTCTCAGCTTAACCCCCCCCCCCCTAAAAAAACAACATATCCACCACGACCACGCATCACTCACTATCGACACATCAAACTGCCTGCAGTTAACGTCGCCGGGAGCGCAAAGTAGTCCATGATTCTCGCCACGGTCGACGCCCGGCGAGGTAACCTTAGTGCTTAATGAACTGCCGCCGTGACATTCATTAAAGAAGGATTATGTCGTGCTCATTGCCACTTACAATACGCGAGGAATTCGTCATTTAAACGAGTCCATTAACGGGATGAATGTGTGATAGGTGGAGGTGTAGAGAAGGAGGGGGGAGGAGAATGAGAAGGTCTTTCTCTTCTCGCGAGTCACACATTTCTGCCTGTTGCTTCTTCTTCTGCTCCTTCTTTGACCTAATTCCTGCTTCTCTGCGTTGTCTCTCCTCTCGTCGCCTCCTTCATCCTCCGTCTCCTTCCCTGTTTCCACCCTCCATTCTCTCTCCTCACCCTTCTTCTCTTCACCCTTCATTCTCTCTCCATCTCTTCGTCCTTTCCATTTGGCTTTCCTTTCTTTGCTCACCTCCTCCTCCTCTTCTCCTGCCCACTTTCTGTCAAAGTGCAGTCAGATCGCCAGGAATAGGCCACTCTAAGCTCCAATCACACAGGAGGTTTTGAGGCTCCGTCGCCTGTAAATTGGTGTGGAGTAGAAGAAGGTTGAATCTGGGTTTGATGGAAGGAAATGATTATGGGAGAAACTTTGCCAGGCCATTCCTCCTTTCCATCTCTCACTTTTCTGTCTCTCCCTCTCGAACGCCTTCATTTCATCTCGCTCTCGCTTTTGTTCCCCTGGTTGTTTTTTTTTTTTTTACTCCTGTCCTTGTTTATTCTTGAACTGCTGCATTTGTTTTAATGCTTTCTCTTGCTCTATTTTCACCCGCTGCTCTGTCTCTGGCTTTATGATATCTCTGTGATTTTTCATTACTCTTGACTGAATTGCTTAAGGACTCAAGGGCAAGTACAGCTCATCACCCAGACACACACACTAATATACAGTGATACTGCTTTAATCTCATATCTCTACATATCTCTTTCAGTCTCTATTGCTGCCAGTATTCTGTGAGCCAGTGGAATGATAGGGATGAAATGAGATGTTGCTTCCACATCTGACCTCTCATGTATTGCTTTGTGACCCATAGACGGCTCTGCAGATGCAATGGCATACACACACATACTCACAAACACAGACGCAAGCACATCCACAAACACCGACGCACCGAGATCGTAGATAAACGTGTGCACAGCAAGCCAGATTATTGTATTATACACACACACACAACAACATACGTGCATGAATGGAAAGATGGCCGCCAGTCTCCACAGGAATTCTGTTCATATTCTGCAGCCATGATTTACATCCAATGGCAACACTTAGTGTCGGTGAAGGCAGCAGTTTTCCTTTTTATGCAGTGAAACAAAAACTAAGGATTTGCAGGTTGAGGAGGAGGATTCAAGTCTCTCAGATCAACCAAGGATATTCTTTGTTTTCACATCTGATCTGAGATTTACCTTATAGAGCGAACAATCTATTGTATGTTTAGGTCTCTTTTACTTTTAAAAATTGTCCAGGACTTTGTCAATATTCATTACTGAAAGCATTCTCTGAGGTGTAAACACTTCAAGGTGCTCGTGTCTCCCGTCAGCTGAGAGATCAGCGTTCTCCGACTGCAGAAAACATAACTTTTGGGTGTGTGGTGACATAAAATCTAGTTGTAGAACTGTTTAAACAGATCAGATAAGCTTATTTTTTGGCAATCACAAGCTTTTGTGTGTGTGTGTGTGTTTAAAGTTCTAAAGTAGAGTCGCGAGTCATGTAAACAGGAACAATATTCATCAGTGATTCTTTATTCTTTTTAACTAAAGTTTAACCGGCTGCCTTTCTGCTTTATGTCACTTTAAGAAATGTTCTGCAACTTCTTCGTTTGAGTACAAATACAGTTTCCTCTCCCTCCTCCCTATACCTGACTGTGGGGACTCCCTGAGAGGAACTGCCCACTGGGAAGCTCCCCGAGAGCTACATACCTTCAAGAGCTTTTTTTTCTGTTTGCATTCGCACGGCAAATAGCAACGCTGATGACAAGTCAAAATCACATTGTATTTCCCTCGTCGTATACGCACTCAACAAAGCCTTTTAAAGATGGCGGTCGCCGGTTCTACGTTGAGTTGAGTTCGACCAATCACCACACACTTCTCACACATTCCTCTTGTGCTAGGAGAGTACCTACTCCGAAGTAGGAGGTAAAACGGCGTTCCAAGAACTGCGATCGTTCCCAGTTCTTGCAGTGCGGACACAATAAAAAGGGGTGGGGTCCTCTAACGTTCTTAGAACTATGAAAAAGTTCCTCCGGCCCGAAAACGCCTGTTGTTGGGAAGATGTGATTAATGCTCTAAAGGAAAGTGGTATGTGCGCTCTTCTAATTTGCCTTTTGGAGTGACTGTGCAGAACGGAGCAGTTTTTCAGAGAAACACAAACAGGCGTAATAGGCGGCTTCGTGATAGGTCACTGAGAAACACACCCACTCACTGGCCAGCGTGCACCAACAGCCAGATACAACAGACACGTGTACAAGCACTCACTGGAGAAAACACTGAACGTCCAGCACATGCAGTACTTACACAGCCTGCAAGTGTTTGCTCACATAAACAACACACATACACATGCTTGCATTATGGCCAATGCTTGTGCACACACACACACACACACACACACACACAGCCCACTGTTTACCATTCGTGACTAGATGTCAGACACTTTAAGTAAGTTGAATGTGTTGGCGGATTCTGGAGGTGGTTTTTCTTTTGATTTCAGAAAAAGAAGTGTGAGATGATTTAAATATGACTCAACCGGAGATACGTTTTAAAATGATGCGTTACTGATACACGTATTAGTGATAGCGTCTGTTGTTCTTTTGCAAAGCACAGCAGGCAGTGATGCGAACAAACTTGTACGCACTGTGAGAAACTTGGTTAATGGGTCGCTGTGTTCTGACAGCTCGTGCAAAGAGCAGGATTCTCAGAATGTGTGAGTATGAGTGAGTGCGTGGTGTTTTGTTCGCTACACACTTTTTGAAAAGGCAAATCGTGTTTTGATAAGTGAATAAAGCACGAGCGCTAACTGAAAAATAAACAAAGCTTATCTTCAGTCCTTTTGAAATGTAATGAAATGAATTCGTAAATAGTTGATCTGTAATGGCCGTGAGGGGCAATTTTGGTTCAGAGAAAGTAGTCAAATAAACATAAGCTGCAATTAAATGGGGTCCTTTGGCTGGTCTGAATCAGCATGATCAAGTGCAGTTGATAGTTTTAGTTTTCAATGTTGATGACTAAAAGGGAAATTCAGGTGTTTTTTTTTTAATGTGGCATGTTCCCCATAAATGTGGCCATTGTGACTCTGTGAGTCGTGCTAACTTTGCACTCGGGACGCAAAAAATGACATCTATCAGGGCCTCCTACAGCTTTTAAGTGAGTCATTTCAAATGCTTGTCTCTTGAGTCTCGGAGAAAATAAACACATAAAGTAGTCCCCTGGAATGGCCATTATGGTTGCTTATGGACTGCATAGGGACCCACCAGATCCACTGCTGGTGGGTCAAACATGTGGCAAAAATGAGCTTTTTTATATGTTGTAATTTTGCTTTGTCTTGCCATATGGAGAGCTGACCATCTGATGCCAAGCGTGACCCCCAGAGTCACAATACCAGAGATGTCTGAACAGTTTCATGGTGATTTGCTGAGGAGTGTCAGGTAGCGTAGTTTTGTACTCATTAAAGGGATACACCAAGGTCAAGAGACAGTAGTAGTAGAGCCAATAGAAGTATAGAACTTCCATTGTGCCGACCTAATGTATTTTAGACCACTGGTATTAAAAATGTGATGTTTTCTATGAAATATTGCACACACATCATAAAAAGTGACTACAGATCATTAGGTCATATTAAGGTGTGCACACAGGCATGATATTAACCACAGTGAGTTACAGTTAGACATTAGATAACCATTACAATTATAAAGAAACCATTTAGAGCTGTTTTGAAAGTGCAGGAAGCCCATTGTTCTTATTGGCTCTCTTGATTTCACTGCAACCCCCAGATCAACCCAACGCTTTTTTGGGCATAATGTTCTTCAAGGTTGCATCATACTGTGCAGTCTGCTGGTTTACAAGTGGATCACGATATGTTTCTGCTGCCCTTAGTGGGAAAATACAGATCACATATAAAAGGAAAATGCTTGATGCTTGAAAAATGGTTCATGTAATTTCCTTGATCTGCGAGGCCTCAGTCAATATTTGTGAATGTGAGCAACTTGCTCTCAAACCAAGAGAGCACAGAGCTTTTGCTTTGATTTATGTTGTTAGTTATTTACAAGCCTCTCCACTGGAAAAAAGAAATGAATACATAATATATTTATTTTCTTATTATAGGCTTATTTAAGGGTTTTAAATTGAAAGTAATAGCAATTCACTTTTGGAACATTTTGAACCAGTTTCAGCAGTTTACTATTCTTATTAAAGTGTCTTTTAATGGATGCTAGTAATGATTGAAAACTTTATAGAAAGAAATAACAGAGGAAGCCCTACTTGAATCTGACAACAATAAAGTACAAAGCAGGTGTTCTTACCCAAAAAATAACATAACTTGATGACACTGAAGCAGTGTTCATAGAAATCTTTGGGGTAGAGATTTTATTTTATTGCATCAGATGTAGCTACCTTTTCAAAGTGTTAGATTTGTGAGAGGTTTAAAATGCACACAAAGGGGACATGTGACTGCACGTTCATTTAGGTTGCACTTGGTAGCAGTGCTTTGTGCATGCAGTGAACAACAGAATCACACTCTATTAAAATGAGGCACACTAATTATCACTTCCAGTGTGTTCGGGTCCATAGAACATCTCTGACTTCCGGAGGTAGTTTTCAGGAGATACATGCAGGAGAAGACGGTAAAGATCTGCGTCATGGCGGTTCTTCTGTTAGCCCCGGTGCATCTACCAGTCGCTGTCAGTTCTGCCGTCTGGTGTCTCAGTGGACTTAAAACTGAAGGTTCAGGTAGAACGCGAAGTGGCCAGCAGATGGGAGTTGTGACGTGTGAACAGTGAATGAAAGGAAAAATAATCACAAGGATACAACCACACTCAGGGGAGCTCTCATCAGCAGTCACACAACTATATTTACCGTTATATGAAGCCACTGATTATGTTATGTTGCAGAAGAACTGAATGTCAACGTCTCCCCACTGAATCATATCGCCTGTCCTGTCTTTGCTCTCATTGTTTACCTTTTTTCTTCCTTTAGAAATCTAAGTCCTTCCAACCACCAATTAAGGGGTCTCCCCATTAGTTCTCTGAAGCATTGTTTACTGTCCAAATCTACTGGATGTGTGATGCAAATGTGCTAAGTTAGTACTGTCAGTATGGTTTTACTGAACAAGTGACATTGATGCTCGGTACTTGATGACAAATTATGTGGAAATAACACCTTTTTAGACACTGTGGTTGATCTGGTGCCAGTAGAATGTTTTAATATAATATCTGAATTTGATTCCACTGTTTGAGGCTTGTTGGAGGGCGTTTGAATGAGGAATTTCAAAACTAAAATGGTTTTTAGAAGCTTTTTTCTCATATCAATCTAGCTTTCCGAGGCAATGCATCAAAAGGCTGTTCTTGCAAGTTACTTACTTGGTAACTTCAGTTTCAATATACAGATCTGCATGAGGCGGTCTCATATAAACGTCACACGGATAAACATGTAGCTTGTCAGTTAACTCTGACTGACAGTGACTGATACAGTCGGCCTTTATTTTTACTTTTAGACGCAAAAGTATGTTTTATGTCTCGGACATAATGACAAAACATCAACAGTGGAACAGTAACATAAAAATGACATAACGTCGCTGTAGATATAAGTTGAAGTCTAACCATTGACATAAATGTCCAAAGTTTCTAATTGGTCATAGCAACAAATTATGGCTGCTAACACTGTGAACAAGTTTTTATCTTTTGGATACTGCAATGCATAAAACCCAATGTTCATCCTCATGAGGCCATTTTGTCTCTTCTGTGTTCAAGTCACTGCATGTTATGAAGAAATATAATTCTCTTCTGTTTGCTGTTCTCAACATAAATCCCTCCCTAACAGTGTTCTTATGTGTTATGTTTGTTTGTATATGTGTGATTGTGTTTGGGCGCTGCATGTGAGTTTTACACACTCTGTGTCCTTATGTGTAAATATACCTAAATGTGTGTGTGTGTGTGTGTTCCTGTCTGCGTTTGTGTATGTGCCTTTACGCGTATGCTTGTTTGTGTGTATGTGGTCGTACCACAATAGGAAGTTGGCGAAGAAGCAGAAGGAGACGGCCAGCAGCTCCACCCAGCAGAGGGAGATGGGTCCGGTCACCACAGCAGACAAGAGCACCACTAAAGTCAGCACCCTGCACAAAGACGACCCCTTCTCCACCTCCAACCAGGACCTCAACGGGTTCAGTAAGTCAAAAGCCTCCTGGTGTGAATGCTCATCCTAAATCTATTGCCTGCAGCTGGCGCCATCATGGAGGGCCACTGGGAAATACACCAATCTCATCTCTAAATATATAACCAAAGGAGAATAGAGCCACTAAAAGATTGTTGTGCTGTTGAGGTAGAATCATTTAAAAACATTATTATCGTGCTAAAAAAAAAAAATGTTTTGTATAATGAATTTAGCTGTAACTTTTGTTTCACACAGCAAAGTTTCTTTTGCCCTTATCTCTACTCGAACATACACACTCTGTCTCTGTGCCATTTATCATTTTGTCAGATTCATTTATTCAAATAGTGGACATCTCATTTTATAATAAAACTCTCCATATGGTCCTCTTTCACCAATATCAGCAGTGTGTGGTGCTGCTTCACTAGCCTCCATCTTACTTAGTGCTGTTGTAATCATTTTTCAGCCCTGTCCCTAAACTAAAATACATGTATGCATATTGCATTGGGTATTTCACATATGCAGCTGTGTGTATCTTCAGCTGCGATCATTAAAGTCAGCCTGCCCACGTGTCCACGGCTATGTGGGTGCATATTCCCATCTCTTTGTAAAATCATGTGTGTGCATGCGCGTGTGTGTCCAGGGTAATTAGACAGGGCCTCTCAGAAGGGCATTTTTCTCTTGAAAATGTCAGGCTGGCCTTTTGGGAGTGCTTGGCCACTGAAAGCCAGGGGTGCTGGAGAGGGACTAAGTAGCAAGCTAATGCCGGATGTAATTGCCTGCACTCTTCCTCTAACTGTCCATGCAGCAATTCTGACGTACAATAATGTTTTTGCATTGAAAACACTTAGAAGAGACCACTTTTATCTGGACCTTGGACGTATGATCAAGCTGTGATACGTGAAGCTTCAAAACGTTCTTTGATTTCAGATAGACTTGGCTATTTGTTTGGGCATTTGCAACATATAGAAAAGGAGCTTACCTTCTAAATAAACCTGAAACGTTGGACATTCATTTTCTTCCAACTAGACCTAACTAGAGTCTATGAATACAGGTTTCAGTGTTGGAGGATTTAGAAAAAAGAGGTCACTGTCTGGGAGTTGAATATATGATGGAGTAATGGTGATTTTGCTTCCAGGCAGAGTTAACTAGACCTTGCTTGAGGCCAAATGTAGAGTCAGTCTTGGCATTCAAATTGGTCTTTACCTAGATTTAGAACGTATGTGAAATCAAGTTTGGGCTTTCAGAAGGTGCCAGTCTTCCCTCCTGTTGTAGTCAGCTTCGGATAAATGTAAAACAAATACATGTGCGATGTAATCCAGAGGGAGAATGAGCTGTTGTATTGTATATTGTACTTTTCATTAGTTTGTTGTTTAAGATCCATGACAGTTAGCTGTAGTCTCTCTGTAAATGTCTCTCTTTCACAGTTGGTGCTGTCTTATCACATGAACATTTGAAAAAGAAAAAGAAACAAAGCACACGCACACACACACAGATCCAGGCTCAGTCCTAATGAGACGGAGAAAAATGCTGACACAACGTAGGAGAACCAATAATATTTCCACAGATGGACCCTCGCAGAGCAAGTAACCTTTTTGTGTTATTGCTTTCTCACCCAGTCACCAGTTATCTTCACAGGACATTGCTGTCAAAGCAGATTTCTTTTGGTATGCAGGTAAACTCCTTACTGCATTAAAGTTGAGCTTCTTTTTGCGACGCATTAGCATACAGTGCAGTGTACGCATGAGACGAGAGGGATTTCATCACAGAAGTGGAGAAAATATGTTGTGTTTGGAGGTATTAGGAGAGGGGAGAGATGGGGGGGTGGGGGGGGGTGACGGAGAGAGGAGGAGATAAAATTTAAATTACCTGCTGTTGGAAAATTGGGCTATTGTATCAGAAAACACAAGAGCAAACTGAATATGAATAAGAATTAGGCAAGAGGGCTGCGACATGGATAATTTTCACATCAGGAAATGATCATCATATTCATTTTGAAGACATTAGTAAAATTACAAACACCAGATGAGGTCTGTGTCAGCCTTTATACCGCCATTTATTTTCACATTTTATTTGATGGGAAACCTCCCAGATTATTTCATGGTAAGAAACAGGAAAAGAGTGCTAAGTTCCTCCAGAGCAAGAGGAGTTGCGCTTATGGGGTTTCTGGTGAGCAAACATATTCCATGAAGCTTTTTTTTAAAGCTAAAGTGAAAAGCTTTGATCTATTGGTGACAAGAAGCAGCAGAGTTTTTTCAGAGACCCCATCTACAGGGAGAAAGATGGCTAATTTCAGTGTCACCTCTGCCGCCATTATCACAAGGAGAAGGTGCTGTAAGTGGCTACTTCCACGGACCACTTAGTGACGTAGTTACACTTGGGAGTAACGTAGGCTTAATGAGAGCCGAATGCATTTACAACTTTTCTAGCTAGAAAGTGTCTGAAACAACCTCCCATCAGTCTAATTGTTTTGCAGTCCCTCTGTGTTGCTCGTCGGCTGTGTTTACACTTCGATTTTTGATATCAGATAGCAATCTGGTTGGCCAAAAGACATGAAGTAGCAGATTACCCTTGCGACCGCCCTACCAATATGAAGCAGAGCAAAATGGCAGCAGAGTTTGCGGTACAATTATTCCAACTTTGACGGAAAAACAGTCTAACTAAGATAGATCCACCAGATAGATGAAGAATTACACGTCCACTGGATGACGCTTGTATTTCAACCTGTTCTCCACTTTTTGTTCCTCGCCATTTGTTCATTCCGTTTCGTTTGAACCGTCATTCTTCATACGAGCCGCAAAATCATGTAATCGTATGTATTGACCGACATTGAGAGCGTGTCATATTTGACTGCATGCTCACTGAGACGGAAAAACTGTTAAAATTCAATATGGGTAGCATTGATGGTGCCATTAGTGTTATTGGATTGTTCCTTGTCCTGCTGAATATGGAGTATTGTCTGTTTTCGTTGTGTCTCCGGTGATGATTGATGTTTTGTTGTTGTTCACTGACCTACCCCCCCCTTCTCTCCTTCTCTGTCCTCGGGTTTCCCCCTCTTGTCCTTCACCTGATTCGTGTTTGACTTTCTGTCTCTGCTGTCCTTATTTCTTTTCCACCTTCCCCTGTCCTCTTCATGTTGTCTTTTCCCCCCTCACCTCCTGCTTCCTCCTCTTTTCCTTTTTCACATCCTCTATTCTCATCTTTCCTCATCTCTCTCCTGTTATTTTCACTTTCTTTCTTCTGTCTCTCTCCATTACTCCTCCCCCACTTACCTTCCAACCCTGACCCACACCTCTTCTTTTCTCCCCCCCCCCACCCCCATCTCACCCTCTCCCCTTTTTCTTCTTGTTTCCTCGTCCTCTTATTCACCTTCTTTTCACCTCTCCTCCCTTCTGTCTCACCCCCAGCCTCCCCCTCTCCCTGCTCCTTCTCTGTGCAGGGAAGCAAGACACTGCAGAGCAAATCCCTGCTGAACTCCTACTACTCAGGTACACACTTAAACACACACACACTCGGATATACACACATAATCTTTGAAGATGCTTTAGGCGGTGATTCAATGGCTTTAGAAGCTGTGGAGTTGCCTGCAGCTGTAATTGCAACTGGACAAATTATCCCTATAAATGACATTGTGAAAACCGAGTTTGTTGATATTTGCGTACTTGCCAGGTAGCGGATATTACCGCTGAAAGAAAACATACCACAGCCTCTTAATGCTTTCTTTACCAGTGTCACTAGGAGAAAATGTTAAAAAACGGCCCTCCTCTTCTGTTAGGGAACTTTACAGAATAAAACAAAACAAATCTTAAACATGGCATGCCCAATCTTCATTCATTTTTTTTCTGTTTGTATTCCTCAATACAGTATTGCAAAAGGTTTGACTTTCTTACACAAGCGTAAGGACAGAAATGAGGTCCGCAGTATTTTGACTGTAACCATGTTAGTCGGAGCCATTACTGTGTCTGACTGAGCATTTGTGTTTCCCTCCGTGCGTCGTGTTGAATATGTGTGCAGTGTCCAAAGAGCCGGTTCCAGCCACAACCTCTATAGGTGAGTGAACACTGTTTATCTCAATTTCATTTCTTAATGGACCATCTATATTTCTGTTTGTTTGTTCATATCAGTCTCAGTTTTCATTTAACAAAGCCTAACAGCTGTGGTTAATAACTCTCACAGTCCATTACTTACCTGTGTGTGTGTGTGTGTGTGTGTGTGTGTGTGTTGACGTTTCACACACGTACACGTACATACAATGTCAGAGACACACATGGAGGGCAATATACTTAATGTGCAATCACACATATGCGCACACACACACACACACACACACAGTTTACACATGGGTAAAATGAAATGTCAAAACCATCTTCCAGTCCCTTCTTTCTGTCTTTTTCTCTTCATTTGTCCTCCCTCTCTCCCCTTCTGTTGGCCAGATTGACCAGTTCTTTGCCAGGGAGATTGGCTCCGGCCTCTGCCAAAGTGTGACATGTATGTGTGTGTGTGTGTGTGTGTGTGTGTGTGTGTGTGTGTGGACAGTCTTTGCACAAGTAGACCATTTCACACAGTCTCACACAGCGAGAGTCATAAGTGCTGTAGTGACATTTGTCTGCCGGTCTCCTTTTACGGGAGTGTTTCTGTTTTAAGTGATAATGCTTATCAGTCACTTCCCAGCCCGTCATCTTCCTGCCACACCTCCTCTCATTTATCCTCCTCCTTTTTCGCTCCTTCCTTCTTTTTTCTACGTCCTTCTTACTCCTGGCAAAACCTGTCTTGTTCCTTATTTTCTATCCTTTTCTTTGCTCATCAGATGTCGCTTCCTTTTAATTCCCATACTTTAGTGTTCACTTTCCTCTCACTTTTTTTTTCCCACTCCCACCTTCCTCTCTTTTCTTTCCAGGTAGGAGAGTGTATCTTCTTCTAAAACACTGTTGTTAATCAGCTGAATCACTGTTATACCTGCTGGGCCCATGTGTTAACTGCCCAGGCAACAGAGAGGCAGACATTCAGAAAAAGAATCACTGTGATCGACACCTGCTCTGCCTCTTATCTGCACTTGAAAAACTGACCAAAGAAAAGCTGTCAAAATGAAGGATGAGGACATTGTTTTTGAATGAATCCATATTTCCCAACAATGTTTCAGCCTCACATATTTAAGATAGTTTACTGTAATCTACACGACAGGGTACCCTGGTTTCTGTGCCATTTGTTGATGCACATCAAGACATGATGAAGCAGAATGCAAAAGAACGCTTGAGCGATTTGCGCAGTGGCACAAATTTGCTGTCATACATCTTCACAGAATGACGTTAGCGTTTTGTCGAGCCATCTGGTCTCTCTACGATTAGATAAAAAGACAAGAGATGTGAAACGAAACTTTAATTATTAATGCGAAGAAAAATCTGGTATTTACAACAAATACATGAAATATAGAAAATCGGGTACAATAGAACAAATGTAGTGTAATACAGCTCAGAGATACAGCAAAGTTTTAGTTGTTTTATCCATTGTTCCAAACATCTGCTTATCCTTCAGTCATCTGTTAATCCGTCTCTTGACACCTGTTCTGTCCCTCAGTCCACCCAACCATCTGTTTCTGCTCCTGGACACTCAACGCTCCCTCACATCATCCTTCAATCTTTCCATCCACCCAGTCATCCCTCCTTTCTATCATGAAGTCATCTCTCCAACCATCGCCCCTCTATTCATCTATCGCCCCGCCATCCCTCCTCCTCGTTCAGCTACCCCTGCTACTTCGGACTTTTTCCTCCTTTTATCCGTCCTTTCATCCGTTACACTCCTCCATTCCTCCCACAGTCGTCTGTCTATCCATTCCAGCCATCTATCTGTTCATCCACACATCGATTAATCCTTCCATTGCCCATTTGGTCATTTCTTCATATCTGTTAATCCAACCATCCATCACTGTCAGCAATCACCTCTTCTTTTCTAATGTAATTGATTCAATTAACCCTCCCTCCAACCATCCATCCAGTCGTACGCACATCTAAATCCTCTCTTCCCCCCTCCATACTACGCTCCGCCATCTCCCCTTTCATACCTCCCCTCAGTCCTCCTTTTATTCACTCATCCCTCCTTTCCTCCATCCGTCCATGTACATCGTATAATAGCAGTGCTGGGTGCTGTTTGCACGTCATGCTGAGCATGGCAATTATTTTATTGATTGAAGCAGTAAATTAGTGGATGGAGGACCTGCAAATTGACCACCAAGCCATCATCATCTTCATCGCGATGACCATCCAAAGCCAAAGAAAGAGAGATAGAGGAATGGAATACCAATGCACAGTAAAAAAAAAAGACGAGTGAGGAGGAGACGGTGATGAAGGAAAATGAAACAGAATATTTGCCAGTTCCTTAACAGCATGTTTCTTTTTACAGCATGTTTGTGTGTTTGTTTCTAGTTTAATACAAGTTGAGATGTACTGCTGATGTGTTTAAGATGTTTTTATCCCCCCAAAAAACACTTCTTGAATATAAAATGACACAACTGCATATCATCAAAGATATCCTGATTCTCGCGGTCGGGCAGCTCTCTGTTTAGTCATTTTCTTACTTGAATGTGACCACATTTTATTAACTGTATTGCTTTAATAATTTTCAGTCCAGCACTACAATACTAGTTGTCTAATTAAAGAGACCACACTTAGTTGATATCGTCTATGAAGTGCCCATAAATTTAAACAAAACCTCTGTTTTGTCTCCTTTTGGAAAATGAATGAGGGTCCCCTGGACTGATAAATAAAGTCTGCACAGGTAGAAAAAACAAAAAAGAAGGAAAACATGGCCACCAGACTAAGAAAATACTATCAGAATCATTTTCACCATGATTTTTAAAAAAGCATTGGTTGCTACACTTTACCACTTAACACCTCAGATAGCTGAATTTCACCATTTAATAAATGAATAGAAAACATTTAATTTCTATAGTGAGAATACAACATTTAGACGCGTTCCAATACCTTTCAGGCTTTTGAAAATGGATAATGGTACCAGGAGCCTGAATGGTGCCAGTGAGGATCATTTTTTAATAGCTTGAGGAGAGAGGGAGAGCAGAGAGAGAGAGAGAAGAAAGTTATTAAGACGACAGTGAAAGAGACATACAGATTGAGGGATCAAAGACAGGGAGAACGAGTTTGGGTAAATCCAGTATGCAAAGGATAGCAGGGTTTAGCTCTGTGTGTGTGTGTGTGCGTGTTTTCTTTTTGAACCAGCTGTAAAGCTTTCTCCATAGCTCAGGTGTTTTCTGCTATGGAAATGGGATTTCATACTGACACACACACACACACAGACTCTCTCTCACAAAATCTTGCACATATAAGCACCCATAGAGAAACACTTAGACGCCTCGTATAGCATACACAAGTGTACATATGCATAAGGAGACAAGGACACATCAGAAAGTTAAACATGCACAAAAGTACACGCTCACACATCCATATGCACCTACACCCAGCACAGTGTTAACACTGATGCCACATAAATCCACTGGATCAGTAGAAAGCCACCGCAGCATAGCGTGCATTTTATGTGCAAACACGTTTTCCTCTAAGAATCAATTTCCCAGACACTGATGTATGTTAAAAGGTTACGCAACACTGTTCTCTGTCAGTTCACAAAGCAAGCGTCAGCCTTTTGTGCCCGGACAAGGACGGCCCTTTCGATGCCGTTAGCGCAGAAGTCGTGTTTTTCCGTGGATCAGGAGCTTTTTATGGTTAATTAGTTACACACACAAACACACAGTCCCAGGAACCATGAGAACAAAAGTGAAGAACTAAACCTGAAACTGCAACTCCCCCTTGCACACACCTTTTCAAGGGCGTCTACAAACCGTGAACATTAGGCAAATTAGGCCGATAATGGATTAAAAAGCAACGGCTTTGGTTGAGACAAAATGTTTGCGAGTGACAAAGACTTCACAGAATCAGTCTTGTTCTTTGTAATTTACTGCTCAAGCTGATGTTTGCATGGATGTTGCAAAGGAGATGTGAAGTAGAAAGGGATTATTTACGTGTTTGGCTTTAGGGCTTAACACACACTAAAACAATTAGGAAAGAGGTTTCTTTCCACGGTCACACTCTCTCTATGGTGACTCTGTGGTGTTTAACCCTTTCATGCACGGCGTCCACGACAGATATCAAAATAAAATATAAGGAGAAAAAAAACAGAACAATTGGCATGATTTTTCACTTTAAAAAAAAAATAATGGACTTTGTGATTTAATAAATCTTGAAAAAGGCCAATAGATGCATATGAACACATGTATGTTCCCTTCACATGTTGCGTTCACGTGCTCCACGTGTCGGCTCTAACTGCAAAAAATTCAACAAACTGTACACATACGTTCAATTTCAAAAAAAACATACATTCATGTGCTACATAGAACGTTTCAGAGGAGACAGACACAATCAGAAATAAAGGGTTCCTTTTCCTTTTTTTCCGTACAGATTAGAACCAACTTGTTCCTCTCGGGGGATACTTGGCACAGGAGACTATTTGTGAAAGTATGGCTCTGGAGAAAGGATGGTTCAGCAGCATGTATAATAAAAAAAGGGGATCACCCGTGATTTTTTCAATGCATATTTTATTGAAGTAAAAGTTTCAGTCTCTGCCAGCAGACCTCAGCGATGTGACATTTTGCTTTTTAATGTACATTTTGAGATGCACTGCACTTGAAACACTTCACAGGAGAAGATGGTCCAGAGTCACCTCCTGCGTAGAGTTCATCATTTCTGTCCACAGCCCCGCTTGTATTGGAAGTAGTTTTCCCTCCGCATTACTGAAGGGCAATTATTTTCCCCAGCCTAGTTCAGCATAGCATTAGGCCGCATGTAAGGTGATTATGGCTAATGGTAGTCATTTTGTTTGGCCATAATGTGGCAGTGCTGGGTAATTGAAGGTGAGAGCAGGTTGAGAGATAGTAATTTTAACCTTTATGTGCTCAGGGAAGATTGAGCCTCTGTGCTCTTTTCCAGCCACATCTTGACTGCCTGCTTACACAGCTGATATTCACATCCAGTGGTCTTTCAGTCATACGTCCTTTGACAAGTCTTTCCAAGCTGTATGCCTCTTGGTCTGTCAGCCTTTGAGAATCTGTCTCACCCTCTTGGGTGTTTTTCTTTTTTTTTTTTTTCATCATATAGGTTTATTAAACAGTAATCAAAGGTGGAGGCCAGCCTGTGTTCATACACTCCAAAGGGACAATTAAAATGGTCGAGGATAAAACGCAATAATGACGAAAGTTTATTTCCGTTGTGGTCATCTTTGGAAAAGACCCCAAGATTAGCCCAACTCGATATCCGGATTGTTATTATCGCCGATACTGACCTTATTAAGCAAATCTGGTATCTGGGTTGACATGATCAATCCATATTAAGTTTCTTACAGTTTCTTTGTTAACATCATTGCAAAACTTCAGCGTGTGAGTCACATTTCTTCAGTGTATTACAGCAGGCCGTCAACTCAAGGTTTTTAGTGACTCAACTATCCCTGGCCTTTGAGTGGTTTACTCCCTATGTACTCTAAAGGTTAAAGGGCGCTATATTTGCCTTTTTGACATTTTTTAATGGAACGAAGAAAGTAGTGTCCATTGCAAAATGAGTGTCCGTAACGTTCATTGCTTGTACACAACTTTCTGCTAATAATTCCACAATGCAATCTGTCACATGTGATTGACTACGACTATAAAATGACTATGATTCAGTGTCCAAAATCCCAATTTATTGCTCACTATAGAGTAAACTTCTGAGTAGTGAACGAGAGGCTTCGGACACAGGAATGTAAAACACATCACTTCCTGTCCCCCTAAACAAATGACTACATGACACCAGCAGTTTACAACAGCAAGTGTAAAAGCTGAATGATTAAAAGAAAAAGTAGCAAAACAGACAATCATTTATATGAAAATGTTGCATCTTATTAGTTTAATCCTTCACGTCTCTGTTAATTATCTTCATGCGTGCAGTCGCCAGCAGCAGGAGGCAAACAGTGTCTTCCTGCCCATTGAGGATATGAAATTAATCCTCCTTCCTTAGCAGAGAGAAATAGGGGAAGTTTGTTTCTGTCCACCAGTCTCATTCTCTCTCTGGTCCTAACTTGCAAGATAAGACTCAATATTTGTTAAATAAGAAACTTTCCTGTGAAACAGATTTGTCTGTCTGCTGTGCAGCTGCTTGGTGACTTCACAGATCACTGTGTAGGTAACTCACACGCAAACACCCACCTACACACTCGCATATCTCTGTTCAACTCTGGTGCCTGTAAGTTCCAAAGGAGGTGGCTTTGTATGCACATACACACACTTGTAGCCATCACACACGCACACACACACACACACACACACAGTCTGGGCTGGACTTTGTGAGTCAGTGTTTTCCGTCCTCTTGTCAGGAGAAGGGAGGTGAAATGAGGTAAACCGCTGGGATACTGTCTAGACCAGTTGATCTCTGTGACCTGCAGTCCAGATATATATTCTGCTGCTCTGTCTCCTCCTCCACTTATCACTTCTGCTGCTCCCTTTCTCTGGCTTGCCCCTCGCCTCCGCCATCTTTTGTCTTTCATTCTATCTGTCCCCTCTTTCGACTTTCAAATCATGCAAACGTGTAAACTGTAATTACGTACACGCTATTTATCTCAGAGATCAACTAGACAATTATTTCTCTTTGTTTCACCAACTCCATTTATCTCTGCTTTGTTGCTTCTTCATTTTTATTCTTTCTCGCTCATCCTTTGCCATATCCTCTCCTAAGCTCCGTCCTCCCCCTTTTTGTTCTTGATATTTGCCCCGTCCCTGTCCATCTTTCATAAAGTCTGGAAAAGGGCTTCTTGTAGAGACAAAAGAAAACAAAACACCTTGTGCCTAAAGGTGTTAAATCCTGCACAAAGAATGCTTTCATGCACACATACAAAACATGCACTTGAATTGTGTAACAATGCAACGAAACAGTGCAAAACTATTTTAAGCCTCTTCTAGTTGCGTGAAGAGCCACAGTGGACAGTAGATATACAATGGACACATAGAGTGAAAACTATTTAAATCCCTCAAAATTAATATCCCCGGCGGTTTCCCGTTATCTTTCAATATGCTACTATAATGCCTTGTAATGGAAGCCGAGATAAGACTGTTATTTTTTTATGAACAGCTTGATACTGTAGATCTTTATGTTTTAAGTGTTCTGCACTGTGCACAAAATAAGGAACATACGAGATCAAAAAGTGAAAGCATGAAGATTACTTTGGACAAGCACCCTTTTGTGTCCTTGATGTTGTAAATCGAGGCCTTCAATAATATAATATACCTATTTTCACTTGCAGAGCCTGATGGGCTGAAGGATCTTTTTAGTTCCTTATTCATTTTCCACTCTTTGGTCGACTGTTTCTGTCTAGATTTCTTTCATTCTCTTTCTTCTCTCCTCATCTGGACAACAGCTCAGCTGCACTTTTATTTCCATCTTTTATGCTAGCAACTCCACTACAGGCTGTAATGTGTTTCAAATATCAGAGCGATTTTTCATCCATACCGTAGAGAATTCAACCGCCTGGCTCTGCGGCAATGAAATGAAGTTGAACTTGACCTTGTGCTTCGGAGAAAGACAGAAAGAGGAAGAGAAAGAGTGAGAGATGAACTTACCAGCCACAGCTTTGCCACCTTTATTTAAAAAAAAAAAACGCTCGCTGCTAAGATTTTCCATCTCTGAGCAGCATGAGTGTATCCAGCTCTTAACCCTTAATGTTGAAAGGTTTGGAGGATGTTTCATGCACATTAAGACGCTGTGTATATTTACAGAGACATGGCTGCTTCATGCTTCTTCATGTTAGACGCACATTTGTTGGAGTTGCCAAGTCCAGTTGTGAGAGTGAAGTATGTGTAATGTTTTCATTTACTCAGATAGTAGAGGTGACTGACTGATGATTGGCTGAACTAAATACTGCATATTTCATTGTTTATTCAAGTTTTTTTTAATAGTATATAGTGTTAAGCATAATTTCAATTTCAGTTTCAATTATTGTTTGATCTAATCAGATCTAATTACTGTGTGTGTGTGTGTGTGTGTGTGTGTGTGTGTGTGTGTGTGTGTGCTGGCTGATGCATACTGTAATGGATCACAGCACGGTGTGTAGATGATGTCTTCCTCTGTATAAGGACATACATTCAGTTGTTGTAATTGTAATGAAGTCATTTCTTTAGTATAATTGGATTTCACAGTAATTGCCAGTTGGAGTATCAAGGATGTCCGTGAATTATATTGAATTATAGCTACAGGAAATACTCACTTCTTATTGGCTGGCAACTGTCCATTAAAATCATATGTAATTGTATCTTGAACATAGTTCTGATCAACAGATTAACTATGTTGTTTTTGTATATCACAACATCTTAACTTGTATTATTGTTTACATCGTACAACAGAGAAAAAGTTCAGGATTGTTCAAACCTCAAAACTGCCGTCTTGCTCAAAGGTTATATTAGCGTTAATCACACAAAGGCGCATCACAGGTGAAGGCTTCATAAGAACATTTCACCTCCAACTTTGGAGGATTTTTGCAAACAGATTTAGAATATAAAAATACAGGTAGACAGACGGGAAGGAGTTCAGAGTGAAAACAGTGATACTCTGAGTCGAAGTCATCCATAACTGAGTCTTAATAAAGTCACGGGGTGGGAGGAGGAAACTTTATATAGCACACTGCCAAGCATGAAGGACTGCATTAACATACACACTCACTAACAGTGTAAACGGCCTTCACACACACACACACACACACACACACACACACACACACACACACACTCCCAACATTCACTTCTCTCTAAATCAATGCTTCTCTCTTACACTGCCAAACTCACTAGCCACACACACTCAATGCTCTCCATATGTCTCTGTGGTGCATGCGCGCGTACACACACACACACACACACACACACACACACACCCTTGTGACTGTGGGGTCAATAAATCTCCCCATTAGCATTGAGATGTCTTCATCATAGTCAGTGTTGTGGAGCTGCCGCTATGACTCCATTTCATGCCTGGCTTAATGCATATTTGACCTTGGTGTGACTTAACACACACACACACACACACATCTACACACAAAACCCTACATACTGAAAGGTAGGCATGGCTATGCACACGCTTGCATTAGTGCAAGAACACATACATGTATATATATGAACTTCCACATTTGCATTCAAACACACACCAAACACACACCTGTGACCTTGGAGGCAGCTGCCAGGAGTTTTCCAGAGTCTCAGAGACAAAGGAAGTGTGTGTGTGTGTGTGTGTGTGTGTTTGTGTGTGTGTGCATATATACTGCCGTCAGTGGGCCACAGCCAGTAACTAACTCGACTAAACTACGATACAGCACAAACACATGCATTATATCTGCAGAGAGGAAGAGAAGCAATTAAAAGAGGGATGAGAAGAGGAAAAGGGAAGAAAAAAAGAAAAGAAGGCACAATTTCTCCTGCTGGTATTCATAGAATAGATTTGAAAATGTCAGTGAGTTTGAAAAATGCTTTTAGCCGGTTAGGAAACAACAGAGCAGTTGTTTTCAGCTCAGATGGAGCGTAAACCTGGCTGTGCCCCTTTTTTAGAGAAACAACGTTAAACAAACGAGGCACAAGTCATGGAAGCAGTGTAACTACGGCTGACTTAGTAAGTCATGTTACATCAGGCAACTCAGTCTACTAAATATTATCTTCATAGAGAACTAATTTGCATTAACAAATATGTTTTGTCGGAAATATTATAATGCGACAATGTTGACATTTATTTTCCTGCAATATTGGCTCCTGGCAACTAAAGCATTAATGTCCTTATGGTTTTGTTCGGGTAACTCTTGGTTAAGCTTTGGGAAAGATTGTTGGGGGTCTAAATATTGATGAAGTCAGCGCTGACTTGCACAGAGCTGACGTGTATAGACTTTTTTTAATATTTACAAAAAGACCCTTTCTTTACCCTGAGTAGGCCAAACCTAAATGGACGTCACACTTTGAATCTGGGCGGCAATTCTGCTTTTTTCTGAAACGTTTTTCGACAAAGCAAATTGGTAGTAGGAGATGGGGTTCAGGAGTACAAAGGAGGACACAGGAAAGGGGGATGAGAAGAGTTTGTGCAGATTCATGTGGTAAGGCAACCTGGTTTGGTTTCTTTACTCCACCTCTGATCTTCTCCCTTCCATCCCTTCTTCTTCTATTTCCTGTTTTCTGATATCTTCTTTTTTGCCTCCCATTGGTTCTCCTCTGCTCTCTCTCTTGTCTCGTCCTTTTATCTCACTTCTCATTCTGTCTTTCACTCTTTTATAAAATCCTCTTCTCACAAAACAGCACTTGCCAGTTATTTTGAATGACTCGATGCAAGCCCGCTAGATCGTCCACACACACACACACACACACACAACACACACATTCAAACACACACATACATGCCCAAGTTGGGAGCTGTGGAGTGACCCATGTGGCCGGCTCATTCTTCATTCGTTTAGGGAAGCCAGTGTTTAGATTGGCTTATGGAGAAGCCACTTTAGGCCACTAATGAATCCACAGCCATCATTAACATGCAAATAGCTCCATTAAGAAAACATAGAGTCATGCAGATTTATATTACAACCCCTTTTCCTTCTGAGACACACACACAATCAGTGAGTCTACTGGCCTGGCTGGTTGTCAGGACGCCATATTGCACAGCACTGAACAAAATGTCATTTTATTTATTAAAACCACAATGAGAAGATTAAAACATGAACTATTTGAGATTTCACAACTGTCGAATAATATAAAACTAAAACAGGCTTCTTCCAACTACTGAAAACTCATTTATTTACTTTTCTCCTCACTTTTTCTCTCTTCTTCTTTTATGTTTGTCTTGTCTTCCCCCATGTCCACGTCTTTCAATCACCGTGTTTCTATCCACCTGTTTTGCACCAAAGAGAATAGTTTTTATTTTAGTTGTATTAGTTTTCCTTCACTTGCTTGGAGAAAATGAGACCTTCCAATGAAGAGAAGAGAAGTGATGGAAACAAATAAATGTTCAAACAAGTAATCATTATGCAGAGTGGACACAGCATCTGTGTATTGCTGTCACCCACTTTTACAAGCTTCCTCAACAAACCCAAACCCTTTTTAAAACGATCCTTTTCCTTTGGTCCTCTGGCGCAGCTCGTGACGTGTGACATCAGACCCTCCGTCCCCCTGAAACCTCCATCTATCCCTCCATCTGTCCTGACTAATAGAGCCCGTACACTCATCCAGTCAACCTGTCCGTTCCTTAATTGGAGGAGAGATATCACAATTAACTGTCCTAACGTCATGCCCACCAATCAGGGCTCAGGCTGTTAAGTGACTCATTCAACTCACCACTTGCCATCGGCGACCAATCTTCTCTCACCTAGAGTGTGTCCATACGGCGTACAGTGTGTCCGCAGTGCATATATGTACTGAGTGTGTGTGTGTGTGGGGAGGGCGGGGTTGTCATAGAGGGGAGGTCTGTTGTCATGGTAACATATTCTGCCCTTTCTCTCTCTCTCTCTCTCCATTAACAGACAGTAGCCAGCCGTCGCTCGCCCAGCCCTCTCTGACCCTGCAGAGTTTTCCCTACGGGGGCTGTGAGTCTGTGGAGCTCTCCTACCAGAGTGGTATGTGCGACCAACTTAGGTAGTCACTTTGTTCGTTGGCGAGTTAGTCAGTCAGTTAGGTAGCTAGTTAGCTAGTTAGGTGGTTATACAGTCAGATAGTCAGTCAGTCACTTATTTGGTTAGCTAATTAATTAGTTAGCCGGTAGGCAAGTCAGTCACTTACTTAGTAAGTTAGACAGTCATTAAGTTAGTTATTTGGTTACTTTATTAGTTAGCTTGTCAATTAGTCATGCAGGAAGATAGTTAGTCATTAATTATTTTTGTCAGTTTGTCCGTTGATCAGTCAGGACTTCATGGATCTGAAGTTGTTTTCTCATTTTGTTTGAATCATTCACAGTTGAAAGCAGTTAAGCTTTTCACAAGTATAAGTAGGAGCCGGAGAAAGTGTGATCAAGATGTGGCTCTCGCTGAGCAACTGTGTTTCCGATATGCATTCAAGCTATTTTCACGATATTAATTAAAAGGAAAGCAGCCTGGAGGGACATTTTGTTGCACCACAGTGAGTATTTTAGGCTGCACGGGTCAAAATCTCTCTCGGTTTGTTTCTGATTTCTCAGAAACTGAAGTAACATCAGGACTCACAGCACAGGTTCATTAGGCTTGGTGCCAGAGCTTTAAGCAGTTGACACCTGTCTTAATTAGAATATCAGCAGCTAGTTAATCTGTTGCTGTTTGCCACGTGATGAGTGAGTATATGAGTGTACAGTAGTTAGTAAGTTCCCGTCCAGATGCAGGTTGTTTATTTGACAGCACAAAATCAGAAAGCGAGTGTGCAGATGAAACAATCAGACATACTAAGAAAGTTAGTTATGTAGAGAAAAAGTCAACATTTTTAGTTATAGATAGTTATTTATCTCTTTCAATCATTATACTGTATTGCCAGATGCTTGGAGCAAGTCATACTTATTCACTTTGCTTAATAGTTAGTTACATAGAAGCAAAGAGAATGAATTAGTCTTGTTAGACGGTGAGTTGGGTAGTCAGTTCATTAGTTCTAAAGATAAAGACTCTTACTTTGCAACTTCAGTCAGCTGGTTGGTTATTTAGCTAAGCAGGGAATTCACTACATGAAGGCTGATTAGAACTGCAATTTGTCATAATCATTTTGAAGATCCTTCCATCCGCCCGCCCACTCTCCCTTCCACAGACCTACTGTATGTTGACATATTCATATCTTTCTGTCTCTTTCTCTGTGAAATGTCTCTGTTCCTGCAGGCCAGTTCCAGGCGGGCCAGTTTCAGCCGGCTATTCGAGTCGCCGACCTCCTGCAGCACATCACCCAGATGAAATGTGGCCAGGGCTATGGTTTCAAGGAGGAATATGAGGTGAACACACACACACACAAAGAGGCTTACAATGACAACAACAGTAAAACAGGCCTCAGTCTTTACATTAACAACATTACAAGCAGCTATTAATAAGAAGGGCAAAGGTCTGCAGCTACAGCCCCCCGATAATAGGTATAATAAAATGTTTGTGTGTCCCCAGAATGTATAAATATAGCTGCTGGTAAATTAGCGCGTCAGAGTGAGAAGGAAGTGCAAGATAAAATAGAAGTTAGCAGGTACGCTGCAAAGTTTAAGAAAATCAAAAGCAGTTTCGAATGAAAATGTATTTTATTTGCGTCTCAATAAAAATGGCATAAAATGGGTAAACTGAAACTGAGTGAATCTGAAACTGCCTCAAATGATGGGATGCTGGCGTGTTCAGTTTAAGATTTAATAAATGGTTTGAAAATAAAAGAGACAAATCTCGTTTGCATCTCCAGCAGGAACAGCTTGGGAATTAGATTCCTTTATTTTACAAACACAGCATCTCTGTTCCTGTTGTCGTGTGTGTGTGTGTGTGTAATGCAGGTATGTATTTGTGTGTGGATGATTTGGTTTTATGAGGAAGGAAGACTCTTATCAATTATTAACTCTTTACCTCATCAATATTGATGATGAGAAAAACAAACAGGCAGACAGTAAACAACATTGCTACCATCATTTTATGTTCTCCAGTTATTTGTTCTGTCTGCCACCTTATGTGCTGCTACCTTAGTGGCAGCTAATGGGGATCCAGATAAAGAAGAGTTGCGTCCTTGAGTCCCTTGAAAGGGGCTATAACAATGCAAGTTATTAGTATTATCATCATTAAACAAACCTTTTCTCCCCACTTTCTCTTCTTAGTTTATTCTTTCTCTTATTAGCTTATTCTTTTCCCCCAACTATCATTTGCTTCCTCCTTCTTATCTCTGCTTAAATCTTCCTTTCTTCCTTTCATTTTGTCTCCATCGTGTTTCTCTCCAGTTGTATTTTTCACTCTCTCCTTCTTTTCTTTTTCCCATCCCATGTATCGGCCTTTTTCAGTCATCCTGATAACTGTCTCTACCCCCCCCCCCCCCCCCCCTTTCTCTCTCTTTATACGTAAGCCCATTTTTTTTTTGACTTCCTCTTTCTCTCTCTGCCCGGGCTGACTGTTTGTTTAGAGCACAGTTTATCACAAACAGACATTTTTACAATCATTCTTTGTCGTGGGCGCTCTACCATGGGATCATTTTCCTTCCAAATCCTCATTCTCTCGCTTCCATTCATTTATCCCTGTACCAAATCCTTCTTCCTTCCTGTCTTCATTTTATTCTTCCTCCATTTGTTTTGTCTCTGCTGTGGGAAATGAATCTTTGAAAAGACAGAAGGAAGAGTTTGCCTTCCTCTATCTCCTTTTTCCTTCCCACTCACAAAAGAAGGACTATTTTCTATTACCAACTCTGCATGTGTGTTGAAAATTGTCCCTCCATGATGCCGTACGTTATATATTCATTTGCTTCCTGTCATTTTGGTTTATACCCACCGATACGTTTCAGGGGAGAGCAAATCTGATTTATCCTCTTGAGTGTGAGTGTGTGTGTGTGTGAGACAGACAGAAATAGAGACAGAGAATGGAGCCTTATTAGTAGTGCTGGTAGCTGCCACCTGTCACTAACAGCTAATGGAGAAAGACATACGTTGTATGTATATACATGGATGCTGTTTTTTTTCTATCATGAAGTGTTTGTACAGTTATGTCCATGACCATTTTGGATGTGTGTGTGTGTGTGTGTGTGTCTATCACCACACCCCATATGGTGTCTTCTTGTCCCCGTCTGCGTGTGATGTGACCTCCAGCGCTGAAGCCCATTAACCCCGCTAACATCGACAGCAGCCACACTGTCAACATGTCGCTCCCCACTGGGATTACACCTTTTTGCATTAAAAGGAATATTCTGCATTGTCTGAAGACTGGGCCAGTTGGTCAGGTTACATATTGTGGCCACTACATCCTAACCTTGACTGTAATGTGGCCTATACTGCTGGATGATGGACCTTAACAATTAGCTTTGTTAGATGTACTTATTATTTAGCACACTTGGGTTAGAGTATGATGGCCATGATGGTTAATGTCCAGTCTCCTGCCGCTCAGTTTTAGAACAACAAATTATTGCTTTATTTCTTCTTGCTCATTTTCTGTGAAATTAGATTTTTTTTTAAACACATTTCTTGTGGGGAACAAATGTTCTGTCATTCCAACATGTTTTAGTTTTTCAATAGACTTATTTTGCAAAGAGCGACAGAATTCAGATGAGAGGAGTTTGATTAAGACTGGCTATTATTTTTAGGATGGAAAAAAGAGCAGCCAACCCACACCTTATGCAAATGTGCACACACACACACACACACATACATGCATAACCCTCCTACAGAGGCCTCCTACCAAAAATGTCCAAAAAACAATTTTCTGCCTACTTTGTAAATGACTGTATGCAACAGAGAAAAGTCTCACATACAGTACACACACACACACACACACACACACACACACACACTCAAGCCCACATGCCACTTTAAAAGAATCAATTTTCTGCTTGACTGAGCGATAAGTTTAGATGTCTGTTTTTCTGTCACAGTGTATTTGTGTAGTGTGCATGTGTGTGTGTGTGTGTGTGTGTGTGTGTGTGTGTGTATGTAGGTCATATCACTGTCTAAAAGTGAAAGCTGTTGTCTGGTCTTTAATCCCTTAATGGACTCAAAAAGGACTGTTCACTCATCCCTATAGGGAGAATGACTGTGTGTGTGTGTGTGTGTGTGTGTGTGTGTGTGTGTGTGTGTGTGACCTCTTCCAGTGTGTTATAATAGTTGTTCTAAAATAGTTCAGTGTCCATATGGCGACCTTTGAGAGTTGGGGTTTGGTTGCTTAGCACAAGCTTGAGGGTGACTGCATATGTGTGTTTTTCATCACATAAATAGTACATACATGCACACATATGAACACACACACACACACACATTTTGTCCTTGCTATGTTTGTAAGGCTTGTCACACGGGCCAGCATCACAGCAGGGAGACAAGACAATCCGTCTTCTCTCCTTCAACAAAGCACTGACAGAATATTCTCTTTCAGACCAAACAAACGGAACAATGAACCCAAACTTTTTTGTCTTTTCTCAGCTCCTGTAGTGTTCACCTGCACTTTCTCATTTCAGACATGCAGGAATATATTTTGTTCCATCCCCATTGTCGAGCTGATCCTTGCTGCTCATCACTTTTTAATTCAGTGTAGGAACTCAAGCGCATCACCTCTGCCAATGAAGTTGGAAGGAGGTTATGTTTTCACCCCGGTCTGTTGGTCTGTTGATGAGCACAGCGTCCCAGAGTTGGCTGAAATCTGACCAAAGGATAGACTAACCTGATTGGGATTGATAGATCTGGGATTTCTGCCATTAGAATATTTCTAGCCACAATTTCTGAGCTGTGTTCACGTGCTCTCTGGAAGGTATAACATTTTAAAAAATGAATAATAAGTGAAATAAGCGACGAGTCTGTGAGATGGACCTTCCTCTTAGCCGAGTGACGTCTAGATCTGCAACTGCTCTTGGTATTGTTTCACACAAACAGGCTAACATCACCACCACTGTGAAAAAATAAACACAGTTACACTAAAATTATATTTCGGTGTCACCTCCAGACAGACCGGTCACTAAACACTTTTACACATTCTCACTTCCTCGGACAGTGAGACCAACTGAATCAAAATTATGAGCAATTGCTCACTAAAAAGCTAAAACTTGTAGAGAGTAGACGAAAGCACTAGATTATTAGAATGAATTAGAATTAAAATGATAATGAGACATTTTTAGATATGTTTTATATCATGAATTTAACTTAGAAACAGCGAGGCCGACACCTTAGATTTTTATTTATTTTAGTTTTGGAAGTGGTATCAGATGTCACCTGCCTGCAAGCTTTGCTGTCTTCTGAAAACTCAGAGTTCTGTTATGTTTCAGCCATAATGCCCTCAGTGTCCTCAGTGGTTAAGAGTATGGTCTGTTGCAAACTATCAGTTGATTGTCTTTTCATTAATATTCATGTTCCTGTTTTAACTTCTGCCTGCCCATGTGTCAGTGTACAAGCTCTGGGCATCAGGCCATATGTGCATGCATATTTCTGTGTGTTCATACCTCAATATGAAACTGTTGTCATGTGTTTGTGTGCGTGTGTGTGTGTGTGTGTGTGTGCACGTGTACATGTACAGGCCCTGGCGGAGGGACAGACGGCGCCCTGGGAAACAGCCAAGAAGGACGAGAACCGCAACAAGAATCGCTATGGCAACATCATCGCTTGTGAGTACTGCAGTGACATAGATGGACTACTCCTGCAGTAGCTGCTGCTGAATATGATTGTGATATTGATTTCATTTAGCTCAGTGAAGAACTTTGGTATAGCTTGTGGTTTAGTTAAACCTGGTTTGGTTTGGTTGGTCTGGTCTGATTTGGTTTGATTCATCTGGTGTGAGCTGATATGCTGGATGTTTTTCTTCATGGCAATTAGATACAAAACATTTTCTCCATGAACTGTCCAGCCTGACTTACACTAAATGCACAAGCATCAACACATTTCAAAGAACACCCAGCCCTGAGAGAGAGAGAGAGAGGTTTCCAGGATCCTGAGGGAGAGAAAAAAGCAGAGGTTTAACCAAACATGCTGAGGTGTCAGGTGTACTGGGCAAAGAGACCTGCAGACCTTCAGCTGGAGGACACAGGTCCATCTGCCCTACTGAAGTGTCCTTCAACAAGTCACTGGCTGGCTCCCTCCAGCTCCGGGTGTGTCCTACTGTTGGATGTTACCACCTGCTGAGAGCCAGATGCCAGTAGAACATGGTCTTGGAGTCCGGACCAATACACTTCCCACAACATTTTTAAGACATAACATTCTGACAGTGGTCCAATTCAATCAAAGCAAAACAAGTTAATAGAAAATAAGGTACACATTATGCATGTTTAATACGATCCAGCCTTTTTTAGGATGTAACATCAAAGTCCATTCGAACTAATTTCCTAAAGTCTGATGCAGGAAACTATTGTGGTAAATATAACTTTCAGTTTGCAGAGGGATTTCATTTCAATCCTGCTCGATGATCAAAGCCTGCAGCTTCTATTTTATTCTTTTGTCAAAATGAAGCTTCATTTTGGAGCAAAGACAGGCTGCCGTAATGATGTAGCACGAGTGTGTGTGTGTGTGTGTGTGTGTGTGTGTGTGTGCGCTTGGCCATTAGCGTGAGAATTAGCATGTGAATGTGACGTCGTGTCAAGTGTTTGCTATGATTTTGTGTGCACTAATGACGTCTGCCTGATTGTATGTTCTGTAGATGTGTGCTTGTTATCTTGTACAAGGCAACCTCAGGCCTCCGTTAGGGTAGAACAATAGAAGCAGATTGTTCGGTTCAGGTCTTATTGAATGGTTTATGGGTGTATTTGCATGTCTGTCTGTCATTAGAGCCGCATGCACGTACACGACCAGCATGATCCAGAAGAAAAAAAAAAAATGTGCGCTTACATTTTTCTATTCACGAGTGTGTGTGTGTGTGTTTGCGTGCACAGGTCCGTGCACGTGTACACTTCTCATTACGAGGGTTTAGATGTCAAGGCAAAGACACTGCACCAACCTGAAGGCTTTGAAATGAAACATTGCACGGAAATGAAATAGCCTGTCAAGGACTTGATAGCCAACAGGAATTATGATAAATTTGCTATTAGTACAAATCCTTTAATTACAAGGGCCTGGTAATGGAAACTGTCCATCTTGCTTGCTGTGATTGTACAAAGGCTCATTTTCTTGAGAAAATGTTTTAAAAGGCCCCCAGGGAAACGACTTTGTGCGCTGTCTTTATTAGAACAAGGAAATGTGGTAAGACAGGCAGACTGACTGGCTGCAGCTAAAACTTTATATATGGGTAAAAGGATCTTCTGTCTTTTTTCTTCAGTCGGGTTGAACTTTAATTCCCCTTTTTGAAACAGTGGATTTGCCTTCTGCTGTGGAGCTTGAGAGCAACAATCTCGGAACAAATTGCCTTACAATAGGATGAATGATCTCTTCCACACACAATACAGTTCTGCATATGGGACAATGTTCCCTTGCCACCAACCCAAAATATCACTCTCACTACCTTGTTATTAATAATCTTTAAATTCTTTATAGTAGATAGTAGTTTTTAAGTTTATAGTATATAGCGCTTACAAAGGTGACCGTACTGTGACTTGAATGCGTATTAGGGTTTGAGTTATTGAAGCATGACCTGTTACGGAGGCAGAAAACACATACTGACCCACTGCAGTCCAGTGCAATTCAGTAGCAGGTCTTGTGTTCTTATGTTTTGTTAGTGTGGAAAACTTCCACTGAGCGACCACTGGGCCCAACAACACGCTCAGTAACCAATGTCGCTGAGCAATTTCATGTTTTCTTAAACATCCCACGCAGTTTTCCAGTTTGAAAGCCAGAAGACAAATGTGCAACGCAGGAAGGGTTCAAATGAAATCTATGTTTACTGGTTAAAGTCTGAACTAGTCGCCTGGAAAGTGATTTTGGTCTCTATTCAGTGACGGCACCTCTAATCCAAGCAAATGCTCATTGAGCCTCGGGCAGATCACAACGAGGGGAGCTAAATTTGTGGCCTGGCTTTGCGAGACTTAAACCAACACCCAAGATCTGACCCTAAAATCCCCTCAGAGGCAGCTGTGATAATCTTTCTATCCTTACGAGGACATTTGACTTGCTGTGACTTCTCTGCGCACACACCAGCGCACACTTTTCACTACCTTTCTCTCCCTGGCACAGTTAGAAAAGGGCTGATTTGAGTTGAAGTGTTAACACACTCTTCCTCCAGCCATCTGCCAAACACAAACGGTTGATGCCATGTTTGAAATCCCTTCAGCACACTGAATAAATGTTAATCTACCAGCCTCCTGTCCTCCCACCTCCCCACTTCCACCCTTTTCTCCCCCCATCTTGTTTGCTTCCCACTTTTCTTCCCTTCTTTTTTTCTCTCTTCCCAACCACTTTTCATCTCTTTACTCTTCTGCAATCTTATTTTTCTCCCTCTTTTCTCACCAATCACCCTCTTCTCACCTTCCTGCTCTTCTTTTTTTTACCCTTTTTGCTCCATCTGCTCTGCCCCCTCATGCTTACCTCTTTTCCCCTCTCATCACACCTTCTCTCCTGTCCACCTCCACCTCCTTCTTCTTTTTTTCTCATTGTTCCATCTCGTTTCATCTGAAATGTCCTCTCCTATCTTTGAATCTTTAACCTCTATGTTTGCGTTCACTTTGACTCCCTCTGTTTTCTTGCCTTTCACTCCCATGCATCACATGCCTCTCTCCACTTCTTTCTTTCTTTCCATCCATCCTGTCTGATTACCTCTGACAGTATATGGGTTGAGGCAAAGCACTGTTGTGTTTCCTCATTACAGGCATCTGTCTGCTTCTATTTCCTTCTACCTCTCCTCCTTCCCCTCCTCTTCGTTTCTTCTTCTCCTTCTTCTTTCTTCTCCTCCTCAGCCCTCAGTTCACAGAACAGCCTTCCCATATGGTCATTTATAATTCAACAGAAGCATGCCTTCAAAATAAACAGATTTATTGGCAAGCATTTATGTGCAAAGAGGGGGTATCTGTGTGTATGTGTGTGTGTGTGTTTATTTTAGTTTGTGTAGGTCTGTGTCTGTTATCAGGGAGAATTAAGGTGAGGTAAAGGTGGTGTGTTTTTATGTGTGTATTTGTCTTCATGTGAACTCCTTCACTGTTATTTTGTCAGTTATCTTGTGTTTGTTGGGATGTAAACATCCTCATGCTTTGATGTGATACACACTCTCCTCATCATGTGATACAGTTTTCAATAAGTAGAGATAAGAAGAGTGTCAGCATGTTTACATTTGTATTTTCAACTTATTTCAATATTTACCTTTACAAAAATTCATCTTTACAAAAAAATATATGTACCTGATCACTCCTCCTCCCGCAGACACCCCAAGCATTTCCATTTACTGTAAACAAAACCCATGTGATACTCTGACGTGCTTGTGGACAGACAGCTAAATAAGTAGATGCAACATTTGAGGAGAAAATATTTAATTATTTCCTTTTTGTAGAAGCTTGTTTCCCCCTGCTTCTAATCTCTGTCTCTCATGAACATGCAGGCAGAGCACTAAAGCAGTCGCTCGTCTGTAGGTGAGGCTGGAAGCTCGGTGACGTGTTGACTATTCGCAGCGTTAGCTGGCGAACCGCTGAAGCCGATGGGCTAGTGTTAGTCAGTGATAATAATAATAAACACATTCGTACCATCGATTCAGAGATCACATAAAAGTGAATGGCGCAACACAGCTAATTAGCTTCGATAGCTTTTGGATTGCTATTGGTCAATGGCCAAAGTTGAACTGTACACAGAAACAAGCGGTTCGTGCTCGTGCTAACAAGCAGTGTGAAGTAATCCCACTGCCTGAGACTGTTCACTAGAAAAATGCAGTGTTAAGGATTAAACGTTGTGTTTTGGGTAGTTAGCATTAGCAGTGTCAGCCACCAATGGCTAAAAAGACTGTTCATGTTCATGAATGTTCATGCCTGGTAAACAGATGTCATGTAAATGTTAATATTTTCATTTTATTTTGTTAAATGTCCTCAGCATATTTTACCTGACTGCTGAGAACAAGCCGACAGCTTGCCGTGGGTTGATTGTTGTGGAAACGACAGGATGTTTTTAGTTTAATCTGAAATGTTTCAATTTAAAATGACGCCATATAATGAGAAAACAATCCTGTATTCCATCTGTCGATTCCACTTTCAAAAATGTAAATGTTTCCTTTGGAAAAAGGTTTAGATGAGTTCTAGTTACACCAAAATGTGTTTTATTTTAATGTCAACTATCGCTGACACTCTTTTCTCTCGAGCACAGAAAAAATAACACGGAGTCTGAAGTCACCATGGTGCTTATTTAATACTAACTTAATAATGATCATTGATTCACGCTTTAATTTCTGCATACTGCTTCTTTTTTTTCATCACTGGGAATACTGTACAATAAACCTCAGAAAAATCAAAGGGTTTCTTTATTGAATAGAATATATTTCTCTTAGACAAGCAGTCCACCGTTTTCATGTCTTTAAGTCATTTAACTCTGGAGAATTTTGATTCCCTTTGGCCCCTCTAAACTTCAGCCAAGAAGAATGTGCCTTCCCAAATATAGATATATCCACTTTTCTATTGCATGCTCGAGCAAACATTGCAGCACTTGTTCTCTCCCCAAGAGGAGCTGATTGAAACTCAAAAACTCATAGGCTGCAAGAAATAACTCATATATAACTTATATTAGTATTTTATTGAGTGTTTGAGAAACAGCAGTCTATCTGTTTGTCTGTCCTGTTTCCTTCTCAACTTACTGAACTTTATTTTCTCAATCATCTCTCTACCCTGTTGCCTTCACAGTCTTTCTAAAGTTATGTTTAGAGTAAACGCAAACAGCATTTTAAGGGTCACAGGATGCATAAAAGTCAATGAAAAGACGCAGAAAGAGTGCAAAAAGGGCACAGGTTAGCTCTTCACAAGACACAAGAACACGTCTGTGTGAGTTATCCCAAAGCTGTATGACTTTGCTTCCTTTACGTATAGAGGCAAGAAGAAACACGAGAGCTTTCTGGAGAAAAGTAAGAAAAACGACAGGATATTCTGGTTGTGAAGGTTTGAGATGAATTAATCAGCAGCCTGAGATGGCACATAAACACACACACACACACTCATCACTGGGTTGGTGTGTGACTTAGTGAACAGCTACTGTACAGCGAATACCCATATGGTTCATGCACTGGCTGTTTGTAGAGATTAACCGCGTGCTGCAAAAGTACTTAAATACAGTCGAGGTGGAAATCTGCTTCACGTACCTTCATGCCGCTGTACGCTCTGGCTCTCCTCATCGTCTCTATTTTTATTTTCTCCCCTATTCCCTTTCTTTCCTCTTTCTGTCCTCCTCTCTTCATCTCTCGTCTCTCTCTCTGTCTGACTTTCTGAACTTGATCTATTCTCTGTATCTTCTTACTACGTCTCCTACGTCTCATCTTTCCCCCTCACGTCTTTGACCTCCCCTTACTACTTTTCCTTCTTTGCCTCTTTTCTCCGTCGTGACTCTCCTCCTTCCTCTCTCACTCATACACATGCACAAACTCACCCCAAAGCCCTCTTTCCATTCACTAATGTGAACCGGTGTTCAGGTGAATGAGAATCATTACACAGGCTGTCAGTCTTTGCCAGGTGATGTTACGACGCACACACACCCTTCACCCACTGTTACACCTCCGAGCGTCGCTGGCATAATCAGTATCCCCTCCTGCATCATGTAGCTTCTCATTACAGCAGAGGTTATGTGTGTGTGTGTGTGTGTGTGTGTGTGTGTGTGTGTGTGTGTGTGAGAGAGAGAGAGAGGGAGGGAGGGAGGGTGAGGGCATCTTGTTTCTGTGAGTGTCTATGTGTTTGTGTGAAACAAACAAAGCAAGAAAGGTTTTGAAAACAAGCACAACCGTGTGTGTGTGTGTGTGTGTGTGCATGCATGTGTGCGTGTGCGTGTTACCTTCATATGCAGCTATCTCTTATCCTCTCTGGCACCGATTCTCAACACGTCTGCCGAGCTGCTCTGAAGTCAGAACGCCAACAACTCCTCTGAAGTGTTTGACCAAAGAACCACAACAAATATTAGCATCCCCCAAGCTGTCACACACACACACACGCACACACACAGTTATACAAATAAACACACATTCTGTACGCACATGGAAGCACATACAAATTCATTGAATAAGAAAGTCCAAACCTGCAGTCTACACACACACACACACGTACACACTCTACACTCAGGCTTGTACAGATCACAGCAGTCTAGTTAGCGCTTGATTGCTTGAAGCAGTGCAGCACTGCTGCAACATTATTCCACCCTCAGACCTACAATAAGAAGAATTTGTTTTTGTGGAAACCTCCTATTTAGGTTTCTCTTTTCTCATGGAAAGCATTTTCAAATAAATCTATATTGCTAAATATAAAAAAAGAAATGAAGAGTGTCCTCTGAAACAGATGGTACTTTATTGCGAGCAAGAGACCTAAACAGCTCAAGTAAATTTAGTGTGCGTAATTACTTTTAATTTATAGCCAGTGAGGATTTTCTGAAAGTGGTGACAAAGTACTTAAAGTATCAAAGGTAAAAATATTTATTTTGGAGAAGGTGCAATATTATATACACATGGAACAAAGTGAACACGGGAAACATTACACCCATATATGATAGTTGGAACCTTGCCGCAAAGATGTGCCACAAAGTTGGAAGTACCCCGTTGTCTAAAATATTGTATACAGTCAGGGATTTCACTGGCTAGGCATCAATTTTCAAAGTACTTTGAAAACTACTGAATAGAAATTGTGGCTGCTAAAGTGTAAAAAATAAAAATAAAACATGAGACAAACAGGAAGAAAATTATCCTCAAGAAAAGACTGATTACGTTTGCCAGCCCCCCACCACCAGATGATGAAATGGTTTCTGTTGCAGCTCCCAGCGGGAGGGATGCACACAGATAATGGTGATAATGAGGCTGATTTTTAACGCCAGCAGCAGCATTATTGATATTGTTGACGGTGATTGCTGTTAATCATTGTTCCTCTTCAGAAGCGGTTGGGGGGTAACAAAGATACAGTAATAACAATACATGCAGAACTCTGGTGCTGATTTTAACAATTGTTATTATTTATCGCCATAAAAAAAAAAGCATCAGGTGGTGGAGGGAGACGATGAAGCAGCGATTTTAAAGATGATTGTATTTTTAATCAGAAGGTGGAGGATTATGAGTGATTATAGCTCATCTTTCGAAAACTTCAGGGGGCTGACAATTGGGTGTTCGTTGATAGCTGGTAATGACAAGCTTTGATCATTAACAGTGTGTCATAATTTATTGTTGATGAATTAATCAGAGTTAATGAGATATACTGCTGTCTAGACATTTATAAGATGCCCACTGAAGAAGTGTTTTAACTTTCCTTTTCGAGGAGGCAGTAAAGTGGATCATCAGGCTGCTGCTTTGACAGTTTCATTTCAGATATCTGGGTTTTAACCAGGAAGATGGCACACAGGAACAAGCCGAGCTCGGCTCAACTAATTCACTTCTCATATACCTAATGAGTCGCTGTGTGCTATCATACCACCACTTATATGCAGATAACTTTTCCTTCTCTGTCTGGCGTGTGAATGGCCGGCTGCGGGCAAACACTTACTGCCATTAGACTGAAGAGAGGATGTTCCTTGGACAATCAGTGGAGTTATCTACATGGATCAGCACGGGAGCTTGTATGGACAGGAAGTCATGGAGGTTTTGATCTTACCTGTGTATCGTTCATGATCATGGGTAAAGAGTCACTGTCACAAAGAGTCTTGACAAACTCTGTTGCTGCAAGACAGGATGTGCTGCATGTGAGAGAAGTGGGTGGAGGGTCTAATGATACAGATGTTGGACAGATTGTTAAGTCCTCTGAGACAAATGTGTGAGTTTGTGCTGTAAAAACTGAACTGACTTAACAGCAAAAAGCAACATCTGGGAAGTCGACATTATCCAGACTGGGACCATATTTGCTTGAGTTTGACGGCAGTGGCTGCCATTTGTTCTTGAGTGTGCATGTCTTCTATCTGGCAGATGTTGGTGAAGTATTATTCTGCTAAAGTTGAAACCATAATCCTTGTTGAATGTATTAAAGAAAGTATTTGAGATAATTGGATTCCTTTGTTTGAGTGGTGTTAAAAGTGAATGCAAATGGCTGTGATCTCTACGCAGGTTAATCACCATCTACTTGGTTTAGACAAAAGAGAAATATTCACAGATACATCATTATTATTATTATTATTATTATTAGATGTTGTTTGCATCACTATTGCTGCATTGACTAAATGCCATTTGACATAGATAAATCACATTGCCATACATAAGTACTGTGGTGGTTGATATCATAGTAAAATTCAAGATGCTGTTTTCGTGTCTCTCTTGGACAAAATGGATGCCAAACACATTTTTTCATTTCCACATTTGTAATGCCACGAGAGTTTAGTTAGTTTAGTTCAGCTGTGTAACTTTAAAGAGGCGGCTGCTCTTTCTTCCCTAAACCTTTCTCCCCTTCTCCCTCTAGTTCATCTCCCTCCCTCTCTCTCTTTTACTCCCAACAGCCTTCAAACAGCTGGAAACAGCATCTTGAGGTGTGTGTGTTTGTGTGTACTAGTGTGTGTGTGTGTGTGTGTGTGTGTAACTCGACAACATTCAGAGTTGTTTGACACATCAGCTGCAGGGAGCTCTGGTCTTAATAGGCTATTACACACTATAATACCCTCCAACACACACACACACACACACACACACACACGCATGCAAATATGCAAACTGACACAGAGGCACCACACACACACACACACACACACACATATGCATACATAGCTGCTGACACCGTAACACACACACATTGACGCACATTGAAACACTGCTGGAATACTTTCAAAGATGCACACACACACCTTTCAACACACATCCTAAAGATGTTACAGAACATACGAGCATGCAGGGAAGTGAAGGGAGACGCACTTTAACACACTTACACGCTACTCAGTCCTGCTCACACACACACACTCTTACACTCAATCACACATGCTATTAAACTCCCTAATGCCTTGAGCCGGGCTGACAGCGGAGTGTGTGCCGTGAGTGAGTTGAGCTCCATAGGGAGCTAACTGATTAAGTATATCTGTGACAGACACAATCCCTGCTTAGTGGCTACTGAAAAAGGAGGCGAGAAGAGCAGGAGGAGGAGGAGATGAGAGGGAAGGAGAGGATAGAAGAGTAAAACATCTTGTTCAGCAGTTTCAACTTGCTACTGTGAGCTCTTTTTTTCCTCCTCTGTAAAATACCACCTCCATCTGTTTATGTGGACATTTAGAAGGGTTGTGCCTGTTTACAGCGATGCAGTCAATGAGTCATTTGTCATGCTGAGGTGCCAGATAGTGTTTTAAACCATTGCTCCTTATGTTTCTGCACACAGAAGTGTAAGTGTTTGTGCTCTATGAAGTGCAACTGCCACCAAATGCCTCTGAGCATCTAGCTAACGCCTTGTTAAAGACTTGAGTGACAAGCAATGAAGGCAACGACATTGTGCTTTATGTCCTAGATCACTGAAGGCTGATGATCCTTCCACCTCCATCACCGTCACAGGAAACAAAAGAAAAAGAGGGCAGAGGGGATATAACTTATAAAGGGGTGTGTGATACTGTTTTAGTAGCAGAAATATCCCATCATGCATCTAGTCTGCATTAGTGCCACTGTATGATGCTGTATTATCTACCCTAGTCGCTCTCCACCATTGTAAAATAAAACCTAATGAGCATATTGAAGCATTTAATTCTTCTCTCTCCAACAGCAAGCTCTGTTACACTTTCTCGCTCTTTTCAGGCAGCTGGAAAGACAATGGCATATAAAAGAAGCAGTAAGTAGAGGTTTTAACTGCCTCATAGCTCAAATGACCATAATATATCTGCAGGAGGTTGATAAGGTTTCTGTTCAATATCAATGACCCAGCAATTACTTTGTCCAGCGCTCTTGAAAACAAAATCTAAGCCATCAGAGTTTCAGTCACATCATATTTAAGCTGCCAAGTTCTTTTCCAAAGCCACAGAGGCTTTGTCATAATGCTATTTAGTATAGTGATCTGGTTTTCACTTGACATTTCATCCTAATTTTCATAACAAATTCTGATTTGATCAAATAAGCAACAAAATGACATTATATAAATATAAATATTCCTATTTGGGGTTAGGGAAGAAACATATAACAACACCAACAACTTACCTATACCAAAAGAACATTTCCTCTTGTGGGAATAAAAATAAAAATTCCCAAATCCCAGGATTTTTGGGGGAGGAAGTTAAGAAAGTTAAGGCTTTTATAGGAGAAGCACAAAACCTTGCTAGTCTCGAATACATAGTTCAGTAAAGGTCATAGATAATTTAAGTTTCCAAATATGATCTGAGATGGGCCATTCAGAGTAGACACATTTAATTAGTACTCTTTTCAGCATTATAACCTACTTATTAAATGTCTTTTTGCCTCATGAAGTGAGAACAATCTGGGATAGACACTGGCCTTATAAAGCAATAAAACTGCAATATATTAATGGAACTGTGGCATAATGACTCAATAGATTCTCTCCTGCTCCAATTAGAATATTTCAGTATATTTTGTGGCTTTTATTTTTGGTGATATGTAATATAAAACCTCATCATGACCTTTGATCTTCAAAAGCTACCAATACAGCGGCTCCTGTTTGCTGTTGTGGGACAACAGCAGTCATTAGGCACCGGCGGCTCATTCTCAGTTTATTTTCCTTGCACAGTGTGCAGGCTCTCAGTACATACAATCTGATCTGATGTCTCCAAATTACAGCTTTCTGCTGCATTCGTCTGCCCCTGCGAATCTCTCCAAGATAAAAACACAGAAGTCTATTTTGTTTGGCCTTTTCTGGACCCCTCAAGTTAACAAGTTCTCCCCAACAAAACTTTTACAGTGGCTGGCGGAGTAATGACAAGAGAAGAGAGAGAAGAGGATAGAATAAAAGACAAGACAGAGAGAGAGAAAATGGAACCAAACTAAAAGCGTAGAGTGGAGAGGAGAAGGCAGGAAAGGAGGGGGGTGGTGTGTGTGTGTGTGGGGGGGGGTTGCAAGGTTATGAGGAGAGGGAGACTCAGCAGAGGAGTGGCGCTCATTAATGAGTAATGGGTTTGTGACCCTTTGCCCTTGGACACCACAGCTTCTGACGACTTTGTTGTTACTCCAGTACTGCAGATGCCAACATGAGCCTGAGTGCACATACTGTATCTACTCCAAATATCTATATCCACGTCTAGATCTAGATCCAGCAGACAGGGTTGAACAAATACATGATTCAAGGATATTGATGCAGATCTGGTCACTGAGAATCTGTCAACCACGTAAACTACCCGTAGAGTTAAGACTTATATTAGTATTAGGTTTATATTTAGATTTGAATTGAGGGATACGTTTGTAAGATCAGGCTTAAGTTCCACTAAAGTCACTTTTATTCATACAGGCCAATATCACAAATCACAAAACAAGAAAACGATATATAAATTGTAACGTGTGTGTAGTTCAGGTTGTGGTTGGTTACACTTGACACCAAAAATCATTTTTAAACTTCCTGTATTCCTTGTTCACGCACATATGCACACATAAAATACACTAATTAAAATAAACTTCTCTCAGTCACTCACTCTCTCACACACACACACACACACACACACACACACACACACACACACACACACTGTCAGCCTCTTCAAACCTGTGGCCTGTGTCCAGATCTGCAGTGTTTGCAAGCCAGTACCTCCTGCCATCTTAGCCCAATTAGAAGCTCTCCTCCCTGGGCAGAGACTAGTGGAAAGGGCCCCTCCCTCCCTCCAGCCTCATATCTGTGGCTCTCGTGTTATGACAGCCCGACACTAGCCCTGTGTAATTACTGCTGTCTGAAGGAGCGAGGCAGTATGGGGCAAGAGAGAGGGAGAGGAGGAGAAAAAGGTAAATGACGGAACACAAGGGAGGGAGACTTTGGAGAAGGAGAGGCAGGGCGGGGACGGTTGACAGAATCGGCCGAGAAAAGGAAGAAAAAGAGGCGAGATGAGACAGAAAGAAGAGGGGAAGCAGAAGTGAATTCAGAGGAAGAATCGAGAGGGAGAGAAAGAGCAGAAGGCAGGCAGACTACCCCCTGTTGTGTTTGTTTTTACATGCAGGGAGTGTGTGTGTGTGTGAGAGTTGTGATTAAGAGTGTGGGTGAGCTGATAGCTGATGACAGTATCTTGTATCAGCAGAGTGGAGTCATGCTGCCATCATTGTTGCCACTCAGCCAGAGCTAGAAAATTACTTTGATAGAAGCTGTAGAAATAATTCTCCTCAAGGTGATCCTAGAAATGATAATCAAGGAGGGGACTCGTCGCAAGAATCTGTATTATATGTTACTATAGCAAAGCGAGTGTGTGGAGACGTTGCAGGCTTGTGTGTCATGCGTATAGTGAGATTTGATATTTTTTAGGGGTAATTGAAGGAGGCATCTCACAGGCTTCTGTGACCATCAGGGTGTCATGCTTCAGGGTTGTCCCACAGGGAAGACACTTGGAATCGGACCACACAATACGTCTTTCGAGATGGTCCCTATGACACATTAGGTGATCATCGCGCCTGAATAATCTTGTTGTGATTTGGCCAAGAGACACATCAGACTGCAGGTTGAACAATCCCAAACAATCCCGACAAATCCTCTCGGACTCAGTGATTGGAAAGGAAGAGCCAGAGACAGACTTCGGCATCACCAGTGTCAACAACCATGGAGCCATTTGAAGCATCACAGGGAATGTCACAGACATATTCACACTGGGCAAAATACGGAAAGAAAAGTCTGACATGCGAGTCAATAAGGCTTCTTAGATGCAGAATCAGTTGTCTTACCCAGTGACACCACACAGTCCCGGCGTAAGTCGCTCGAAAACACTGCGGTCGTTTGTCTCCAGAGAGCTGGTAAACATATTCTGCTCATGGACTCCATTACCCAAGTTTCTACATATTGATTGAAAACATGAGACAGTGACATTAAAGGGTTTATCTGTTGATGTGATTGACTCAACTGCTTTAAACGCTGTGCTGCCTTCACCTCTAACAGCTTTGTTGGTGTGTATGAGTTGAAACCTGCTTTCTCCACAGCTTTGAACCACATCTTTTGGTCTTCATCAGCCAATAGAGCTTGCTCAGTTGACATTGAGATGGTTGGAGTTCAATGTTCGTTCATTCTTGACCTTAGAAATAGTTTTACCTTAATAATAATCATCATCAACATCAACATTTAATTCTAGGTCCACTTCTTTCATCAGAGATATATTACATTTTAGAGGATGTTGGTTCTTTAAACAAGAGTTCAAAGTAAGCTTCTCTGCAATTTTCTGCTTCCTCTGATTATTTGTACTCCACTGGAGGCTTCATTTTGTGCCAGCCACAAATAGAAAAGTCACACATCTATTCCAAGATATTCACCAAAAACAAAAAAATGTTAACGCCTATTTGACAAAATGATTGCCCCCAAGCCTCCACTATAAACACAGAGGAAATGAGTTACAATTGGAGGTATGAGTCATCGACCACACAGAAGATCAGCTCACATAAAAGCTCTGTTTTGAGGCAGGATTTTTTTTTGAGACCGACAAATTTAAGCTTTGATTCAAATCGGGTAAAAAAAAAACATAAATCCTGCCTATACGAAATTATTTCCAGCTATATTGTGAGAGTAAAGCTATAGGTTCAGCAGTTGTTTCATATAGACACCTTTTCAGGGTATAATTAGCTTTTGAAATGCCGACTTGTGAATTTCAGGAGGTAAAATTCTTCAAAAGCAACAACCTGAAGTGTTGGAGCAAAAATCTCATTTTCTAACAGAAGTCTTCCCTGCAGCTAACAGACTAGCTTGCAGGCTAACGGTAGTCAGCTCACTGTGCTCTTGCTTTAAGCGCTCCACCCTGCTGTAGCTTTGCATCAATCAGTAAAGTCATAAGCATTAGCATTTCAATGACTTCAAAGAAACACAGAGGTGATCCCTTTTCCCATTTTCTCCCTCTGTTGCCAGTTTTTTTCCCATCCCCTTTTTCTCGCAGTCCTTTTTTCCCTCATACTTCCATATACATGTCAACTTCCTACTCCCCTCTTGTTTTCTTCATATCATCTCACTCACACACCTCCTCTCTGCTGTTGACATCAACTGTTCTCCTTTTTTTTTTTTTTTTTTTTTATTTGTTTCCAAAAATAAGAATGTTAAAGAATCAGAGAGATTATTCTTATTCGTAGCAGAAGTGTCATTATAATGGTCATATGTCTCAGAGAATGAAAAAGCGGAGGGGTGAACTGGAGTATATCAACATAAGAAAGAAAAGACTCAGAATGAGAGAGAAAAATAGAGATAATCAGACTAAATCATGTCCACTTCATCTGCAATTACCTGCTGTTGCCACGTTACGACTAAACCAAATCACTGCCTGCCATTAGCCATAATCACTCCCATATGTGTCCTAATACTATGGATGCTATTAGAGCACAGAACAAAATCACTGACATGCAGAGGGGAAAGGGACAAAGAAAAAAAGCAGGTTTAGTTTTGTGCTTTGTACTTTGACAATAGCTCACACCACTGAGCCGTGGTTGTGCGATGTGAACGGCTCATAGATATCATCCGATATTTAAAGACATATACAGTATATATATATATATATATATATACGTTATATATTAATTTAAAGTTGAAATATGCCAGATCATTGATTTATTTCTATTATTATGGTAAAATTAAGTTACGTTTTAGTGTGCTCATAGCTCTTGTATTTCTTCACCACTTCACGTCACCTAACTTGTCAATTAACTGGCGTGGGCCCTATCGTTGAAAAATCTGTTGGTGCATTTTGAGTTTCTGCTGTTTGCACTCTTTTGCTTATCTGTCCACCCATGCATGTGCTAACTACAGCTGTTCACAAATCTCTGTTGCTGCATGTGGCCGAAACCACAAGATACCTGTATCACCTGTATCCTGCAAGGCAAGGGATTGTCTGCAGGGAACTATTCAGAAACTAGGCTTTGCTTAGGTTGATCATTCACTAATTTCTATAAAAATAGAACTATAGATTATTCATTTGAAAAATGTGTTGTGATTTAAAGGTGGCTGAAAGGTCTGTGAGACTTGCATATAAAAACTGTTTAACTTCAAAATACTATATAATATTATATAATATTGTTTTTTTGGAAAAGAATGTGCAGTTTTCAACCATGGTGGCATTCTTCAAGGAAGAGTGGAACTCGTTGTTGTAGTTTTAGAGAGTCTCCTCTTGTGAGCCAACCAATCACCAGAAAGACTAATTCCAAGTATTTAAGAGTAATCAGATTAATCAAAGAGGTGCCATTGGTGGTCACACTGCTGCAAGGTTATTGGTTATGGATTATTTGGCAGTAAATAAAGTAGTGTTTGCTGATAGAGCTCATAATGGAAAAAGTGTTTGTCCCATCACCCTGACTCATCCACCTAATGTTTGCTATGAATCTGCATTGGGGAGTCCTGTACAGAATGTTTATTACTATTACGTTTGTGTTTGTGTCATGCCCATTCAGCTCATCTGAATGGAAACTGAGGCCAAATTAAATCTAAATTAAGTTTCTGAATAAAATTATATTGACCCAAACTATGCAAGTTTTCTCTTTCTGGATTTCTTTTAATTTTGTTTTACATAGAGTCAGTCAGGAGTTGTGATTGTAGGATTAGTGAGTTGACGGTCACTTTTGTCGTTCCAGTCTATTTGTGATGTGGCATTTCTGTGGTTATGGTTTGATTACGCTTAGGGAAAGATTGCCTTCAGGGGTAAAAGAAACCCCTTTTGGTAGCAGACAGGACTTGAACCGTGGTGACATGCTGTGTACGCTCGACCGAGACTTTTCTTTGCTAGTCATGATTTGCATGACGAGAGGTTGCTTGGTCGGTGTCATAACTTTGGGCCTGGTTAGTTCATTAGTTCCCCCTCCAGTCAGTTAGCTGCTCCGATCTGTGGGTAAATGTAACTTTAGGCCTGTTGTATTTTTGTGCTATCTGACCCCACAGACGATCACACCAGAGTCCGACTGCAGCTGCTGGACGGAGACCCCCACTCTGACTACATCAACGCCAATTATATTGACGTGAGTTGACACACACACACACACACATTTGTGCATTAATGCTTGTGATGGACTATAGATGAAGGACCCTCATTCCCTAGCCCCTAACCCTAACATAACCCACACAGCTGCATTTACCCTCATCCTAACCCTATAGTAACCTGACCTAAACCTAATTCTGGGTGCACCTGCACCTGCACACACAGACAAACAGATGCACAAATGCATGAACACACACACACACACACACACACACAGGCAAGGTATTAGCCAAGGTTGCCACAACAAATGGAGTCATCAGAGTCGATAATTTCTTTTTAAAAACAAAATCAATTATTGGGATGCTGGTAAAATCATCATTACCAGGATTGATTATTGTTTTCTTTTTCTCCCTTCCAGCCTTCAATACCTTTTTCCCTTCGTCCCTCACATTCCCACTGTTGTCCTCCTTTCCACCCATCCATTTGTTTCCTCCTCTTTTCCTCTCTGCCCTCCGAGCTTTGTGATTCACTTATCAATTTAATCTCTCGCTCACAGCTGACTGTTGTAATAATGGTCTTATTAACCCATAAGAACCCAGACCCATTTCCCCTCAAAGGAAAATTATGTGGAGTACACCACAGACCAAGTGGACCACAGTGAAGACATTTCTGATGTGTTTTTTTTATACTACCCCTTAATGTCAAAGATCTGCGATGGTACATATACGTTACGTTGGGCGTTTATGGTAAATTAACTTGTTTTATTAAAGCATTAGAATCGTTAAATGGGTTTTAACTTACCTTCAATATCAAAATACAGGCTTTTTTAAATGAGTTGCTTCCTTCACTTGTGTTTACATGTCACACCACCATTTTGAAAAGGTCCCGAGCTGCCACAGTCACATGACTGTGACATGACCACCACACCAGGATGTTACGTATATGTCTCTTAATGAGTTAATATCAAGCACAAAGCTGTATAAGGAAGATTCTGGGGCCTTTGAAGTGTGTGTTACACTGGTGTCACCATGGGCTCTTATGGGTTAAATTTGGTACATAATGCTTATTTTCAATCAGTCTCCACAGACAGGATTTTTGTCTCAAGAAGAAAAGAAAAGTGAATTGAAAAGAGAATTGGAAAACTGAAAGCGAAGCAATACATCCCCTCAGTGAAGATAGCGTGGTCTTAATGACAATATGAAAGTGATAAATGTTTTTATCTCAACAAGGTTATCTGTCTCATAGGGAGGTGTGCAGGGGGTGGGGGGGGGGGGGGGGGTAATCATTGGTTGGAGAGTCTTCACTTTTCATCTGTCCTGTGGAGGGAAAATTAAGATCACCCCTATTATTTAATTTGATGTTTATTCAGAAAACGACCTTGAGTTATGCTTCTGAGAGGAGTGGAGGGACTGGAGAGGGAGACAGGACGAATTAAAAGAGAAAAAAAAAAGGATAGGAGGTGGAAACTGAAGCCAGGAAGGCAGAAGGAGAGACTGGCAAGAAGGAGAAAAGGCAAAATAGAAAGAGAGGATGCAGGAAAGGAGTAAGGGAGGTGAACAGAAAGGGAAGCAGAAATTGATTGAAAGGAGATAATTAAAAAGGAGAAAAAGTCAGGACACCAGGAAAAAAGGGGAGGAAAGTCAAAACCCAAAGAAGAATTGGGAGAAATGATGGAAGAGGGAGGAAGGAAGAAGGAGCAAGAGAAGCAGGCAGGGAGATCAACAGATGTAGAAAGGAAAGAAGTAAAAAAGGAAGAAAAGAAATATAGAAAGAGAAGAAGAATTAAAGTGAGGGAACAGGAAAAGTAAAAATAGAGAAAATGAGGACGATTTGGAGAAAAGAAAAGGAGAATATGGGAAGAAAAAGAGGGAGATGACGAAAGTATGGAGAGATTGTTTTTATGCTTCACTTTTTTTTCTGTCTCACAGGGGTACCACAGACCCAGACATTACATCGCCACACAAGGTAATTAAACTGACGAGTGTGTGTGAGAAGACTGTATGTGTAATTCTACATTTGTGCAGATGTGAATGTGTATGTGTGTCTCTATGCAAGTGTGTGTGTGTGTGTGTGTGTGTGTGTGTAGCAGCCACCTGGTAAATGTCGTCCTTTCGGGCTGGAAGGCTATTACCACAACCTCCTAAATCTAAACCACCGTATAAAATCCCCCTGACAAATTTAAGACCCCATTACCTCAACCCCCCGAACCACTATCTGGGATTGATAGTGTGTGAGTGCATGTGTGCGCATGTGCACGCACGTGTGTTTGCCTGTTCGTGTGTGTGTGTTTTATGTGTGTTTGTGGCATGTCTGTGCAATCAGTACTGACGTATTTTTACGTGATGTTGGAGTGAGCGTGTGTTCATACATACATACACCTGTGTGTATCAGTATACCTCTAATTTGTATGTGTGTGTGTGTGTGTGTGTGTGTCAGGGCCCATGCAAGAAACAGTGAGAGATTTCTGGAGGATGGTCTGGCAGGAAAACTCAGCCTCCATCGTCATGGTTACCAACCTGGTGGAGGTGGGCAGGGTGAGTTCATCGTCCAACAGATTACAAAATATGTGTGTGTGTGTTTGAAGTTTTGTTTTATTTTGTAGAATCGTGATATATTATGGCAGATTTAACAACTGACAAATCTAGTTTATGTCTAAACATTGAAATACACATCATATGAATCCCAAAGTTCATATATGTTCCAAAAATTTGGTTAACTAAAGTGCTCGGTTTCAGTTGCTGCAGTGTGTTTACATGAACTTAAGTTACCAGGTTACTCCACCCTTTTCAGGAAACACGGCTCACTTTTAAGAGCTGTTTTAGTGACAGAAGACAAGAAATCAGCGTTCTCCAGGAGAAAAAATAGAAAACGTTGGTGGGGAGGGGATACGAACTCTGGTCTTCAGTATAGTCAGACACCAAGACCTCCTCCCTGGGGGAGTTGCCACTGAACATAGCGACAGATTCTGAGAGGGTCTCCACTGCAATCAGATGTTTCACTGGTCACAATCTTGACAACCTCACAGAGCCATCCAAAACTGTGAACCTGAGTGTTTCTCATGACTCCAAACATCTGTATCCAGATGTGTAGTCTAGTTACAAGTGGTATTATCACATCTGGTTCAACAATAATACAGTTTTCTTTAGTGGGAGCTTATAAGTGACTTTACAGTACTATCCAGTACTTGTCAAATAATTAATGTCTGCTAAGTAGCCGTTTATTATGCAGGAGAAGCAATACCAATCTTGATATTGTTAATCTATTGCATTATTTGTGGTGATCTTCTTGACCTCAGCTTCATCCCACTCTGTTAATGCTCATTGGGTGATAATGACCTGATGGCCTGTAATACACATTTAACTACAAGGCATGAATGTAAATTGTCTTTTCCAGGTGAAGTGTGTGCGTTACTGGCCGGATGAGACGGAGGTTTATGGAGACATCAAGGTGACCCTGATCGAAACGGAACCACTGGCTGAATACGTCATACGGACATTCACCGTCCAAAAGGTAAACAAGTAAACATCATTGTATTTTTAACACAACATGCCATGGGGATTCCAACTGTTCAAAACAACCCCATAAAGATAACAAACAGTTTGAACTGGGATCATACAGATTGTCCTTCCTGATATCACATACTGATGCCTTTGTTGGTCTCATGATGTTATGTCAATATATTGTCTGCTTTACAGAATATTTCCCACAAGACCTGAGAAGGGATTTGAAACCTCTCGTGCTCTGTAGCTGCTCAGTTACCCTCACTGTTGCATGTTACTTATCGCTTCCATTTTTTTGCAAGCCCCAAACCTGGATTACCATTACAGCCAATGTGTGATTGGGGATTTGAGGCCAGCGAGCGGTGTTACTTGTTTTATTTCTCACTGTTTTAAGAGGAGGCTTCAAAGCGTAATTGGGACTCTTGTAATTAGGCGGGAGGGATTTGAGTGGAGAAAAGAGTGCAAGAGGAACAATGTACCGTCATGTTGTGAGGCTGTTCTCCAGTGCTCTGCACTGTAAATACAAAAACACACACAAATCCTGCAATATACACAGTGACAAAAAAACAAATAGTCAATAGTGGTGCTTTACCATTGTCATCAATAATTACTTATTATTAAAATCATATATAATATAATACACGTTTTATCAGACACCTAAAATGTTGCTCTTTCCTGCCTGCTGTCTTGTGTTTTTTCTCTTGCTTGTTCTATCTCTATCTGCCTCTCTCCATTTCTTCCTCCCCCTTCACTCATGCAAAAGCAGCTTATGAAGACGAGTCTTCAAGTCCTCGCTGTCAGCTCGTTTAGCAAGCCATTAATCCATACCACCTCTGCGCGTGTGCGTACGCGTGTTTCTGCGTGTGCACGAGTACTCTGAAATTCAAAGGAAAGCTGATTTTGAAATGCCTGTCATTCTGCTGAATGCATTAATACGTACAAACACACACCAGAAACACACACAAAATATTCATTTTTCCATCTTTAAAGTACAGTAGGTTCTGCGACTGTGTGTGTGAGTGTTAAGAACAAAGAACAAAGAGAGGCAGAGAGAGTATATTCAGGTTCTGCACCACAGTTAAATAGGTTTAATTGTAGTGAATAATGAGAACAGGATCTTAATGAAAAGGTTTATTAATGGCACATCCAAGGAGATTAACTGAGCACCGAGGAAGAGAGAGTGACAGAGAGGAACTCAAAGAAAGAGGAAATCTGTGTAAATGTGTGTGTGAGACAGTGAGAGAGAGACGCAGGATGAAAAACCAGGCATATCACAAAAGACATTCGTGTTCAGTCAAATAAAGTACAGTGGCGGGTGAGAGAGGTAGTAACTGTGTGTAAGTATAGTGTTTCCACTCACCAGTCAGAAAGGTATTCATTCCAAAGTATTCACTTAATCTGTGAAATTGGAAATTTTGCTCCAGTATAAACTAAGTGGATGGCAATATTATTTTCGATGTGACTTCTCCCACTCGCACAGATCCGTCTCCGTTTTGAGTCATACAATCCACATAACGAATGATGGATTATTTTTACTTTTAGGCTACCAGGTAAAGGTTACATCCACTGACACTAAATCCAAGGTTAGAGGAAAAAAAGGAGCCTTTTAACATTATCCTGCTCTGGTTATCCTGTTTGGGCCTTTATTAAATCTGAAAGCAGGTCAACAAAGAACACCAGACAAACAACTGGTATCAAAAACAAAACACAGCCTTGTAGTGCAACATTTATCTGGAGTGTAAGAGAATTTATGAAGAACTTCTCAGTAGTTTTAGAAGCCAACAGGAAACTGCGACAGGGCTTAGTTCACCCGATGGGCCGCATCCAAAACAGCAGAAGAGTAATCTGCTCTATGGCGCTCAGATCTGGAGAAGCCCAAACAATTGCATGCCACAGCGGACACCAAACTGCAAAGGAAAGGACTCAGCAGTGTACACAAATCTGCAGGCCAACAAACACAACTTCAAGGACCAGCACATATGCATATTAGACAGATAGGACAGATGGTTTGAGATGTGGCTATTTATGTCAAACTGGAGAAACCCTCCCTGAAGTGGGTTCAAGCACCATTTGTCTAACTGTTTACAGTGTTTAACCCCCCCCCCCCCCCCCACCTCCTTGACTGTGTTCAGATGACAGTGTGATTGAGAACAGCCAGTTTCTGACTTCAGTTGACTCTGAGTAACACTGGTGGGCGTGGTCTCCTCATGGGGATAATACCTGTATCATTTCCCACAAATCTTTGAAACATCTTCGATCAAAACTCTAGTCCAGCAATTTGAATTTAATTTTCTCCAGACATGGCACCATCCAGATGACTAATCTGACCCTTCACAGAGAAACAGCAGTACAAGACTTTACAGCAAATGGACCTCCATACAGATGTGAGATGTCTGGTCCAGTAGCGGGCGGGGCTGGGTTGATGTGAGCATGTACCAGTGGGAAGATGAAAAACAAATTAGGAAGGCCTTGTATCAGTAACACAACACAGTGATCTCACTGATTTGAATGAGGAGGCTGTGCTCCTCAACCAGCTCCCAGCAATCAAACCATATTTTCCCCCAGAAAACACACGACATACTCTGGGTAAGACAAACTTTACAGAGCAACACACCAAAGCTAGTCTGCTAATATGAATTGGTTTCCAGATAAAAGGTTATGACTTATGTTTTCTTTCACCACACCCATCGATATGTGTCCTCCTGGATCTTCCCATGCTTCTGCATACAGCTCAAGAATGAATGAAGAAAAACAACCTAACGTTACCTCTTTGCTACTGCTTAGCCACTGTTTTAATGCATGTTAGATGGAGGACATGGCAACACACATTACATAAGGGATTTTGGTCCGTTGTGTCAACAACACAGAAAAACATACCAATGTCAGAGTGAACTTGTGGTTAAAGAGCCCATAGATCACAACTACGAGATCACAGGTTCAGCTTTCCGCTGGAAGAGAAGCTGTGCGTTTTGTCAAAGTGACCTTGAGAAAGATGCTGAGCCCTTTGCTCGTTCAGAGAATAATAACAATCTACTGCATGTAACTCTCTGTCGATCTCTCACATGATAAGCAACCTCTCTGGCAGAGGTTATACCTGTATTTATGACATAACGGCATTTTAAAAGTATAGACATCAGAGCTTTACCACTAAAACAATGTGCATTTTCTGATAAGATGAGGAACATGAGGACCTGTAAGAGAATGTGTGTCTGGCTCTTACTTTTAAAACCAAAAGCTGCAAATGCATTTTGAGAATGACGGTTCACTGCAGAACAATAAAAGGTGTTATTGGTCACTTATCCACTGCAAATTTGTCTTGAGAAGAAGTATAAAATTTAAAGAAAGGCGTAAACAGCAGCAGAGCTTGTCCTTCCTCTGTGAAGAGAGGCTTCAGTGTGTTTCTACATCCTCATCACCTTAATGGTATTGTTGTTTCTGGTCGTGGATTTGAGGCCCTGACTGTGCTGGACTGCCGTCTTATCGATTTAGAGAAGTAATTTCAACATCATAAGAGAGTAAATCAATGGGAAGTCGAGTTATCAAATCACCTTGTGGTTTTCTTGGTTTTATTTCTCTCCTCTCTGCCTCCACGCTTCTCTCATTCTCTTTGTATGTATGTTTGTCTCCTCTCAGCTATCTTCCTCCTTTTTCTTTGTCACATCTGTCTCTTCATCGTTCCCGATCCTCTGTCTCCCTTTATCTCTCATTCCTTTACCCACTCTAGTCATTGACCTCTGCTCCTTCCCACTCGCAGTCTGTTTCTTGACCTCTCCCCTGTCTTTCTCCTCCTTATATTATCCTTATATTATCATAAGGCACTCAAGGCCAAACAAGACAAACTATTCACTACAACAGTTACCTCCAAGTTCTATTCTTAGAGATTAAACTGAACTGAGGAGGACATGGCTCTCTCCACTTAAGCTCCATTTAGTTTAGAACAGTATAATGGAATAAAATGGTCTGAATTATTAAAGCAGAAACATAAGAAAAACTGAACCTCTGGAAACTGGAAGCAAGACCTCTCAGGCTGCAGTGATCTGACATCAACAAGGTGGCGTACACTGTCAAAGTTAGACAGGTCTAAATTTGTCCGAATACACTGAGGTTGTTAGGGTGTTCTGGAAGTTTCAAGATCAGCAGCAACCTTATTTTGAAGCGTTGTGATACCTTTAAGTACTTGTGATATCTTAAAATGCTAAAGTACATACAGGAATGAGCCAACAGGACTGTCAGATATCTGAAATCTCAGTGTAAATTAGGCAGCTTAACTGAACCATGGCATTTCCTCCTGTAAGTCTTTCCCAAAAGGGCCATCATGAGATTTGTGAAATCAATTAATCTTTTTTTGGAGCCAAAATGGCCATCAGTTTCTTCAAATCTCCCCTGTAAATTAGGCAAATGAGCCACGATAACTCTTCCTGTCTCTCATTCCCAGAAGTGGCCCAAAGTGCCATCTTGACATCCACCAGATCGATTTATTTTCCATCTGAAGCCAAAGAGGCGGCATGGCTCCTAGATTCCTGAAATCCCTGCTGTAAATTAGGCTGCTGAACCATGATATGTCTTCTTGTCAGTCTTTCCCAAAAGAGCCATGATAAGATTCGTGAGATCCATGCATTGTCATCATCAAGAGACAAAGTGGCAGAGAATCGTTTTCAGCAATTGCCACAGTAAAATATGCAACTTGTGTTTTTCAGAAGGGTCACCATGAGATCCGCGAACTCCGTCAGTTTCATTTCACCAGCTGGCCCGACCACGGCGTTCCCTGTTACGCCACCGGACTGCTTGGCTTCATACGACAGGTCAAGTTCCTCAACCCACCTGACGCTGGGCCTATAGTGGCACACTGCAGGTAAGAGCACAGACGCACGCTTAAAGTGCACACAGGTTCTGTACAGAAGATAAACTTAATTCCCCGATGCTGTCGGTCAAACAAACACAGCCACTCGCTCAGTAGTACAGCTCCGGGCCTTTGCCTTTCAGCGGCATGGCAGAGAGCAAAGGGCTTTGCTGGGCCAGTACAACACAAAGCACATAAATAAGCACAGGTAGTGTTCTTTTTGTTTTTGTATGAAAAAAGGGCCACTTTGAATGTGTTACATATTTTGATGAACATTTCAAAGCATGTTATTGGCTTAACAGTTTTAAGAACAAATCCTTGGCACTATGTGTTGTACTGTAACCACCCACCATCACACACACACACACATGCACGCGTACACATAACAGTACTTAACCTCAAAATCTGTCCTTTTCAGTTATTTCATAATAAAAATGAACATTGTGTTGTAACACACACACACACACACACACACCAAGATGCTTATATGAAGGACATGAGAAAAGCTTCTAGGTCTCTTTCTATTCTGATAAAGAATGTCTTCACATTCAGTGAGCACGTATCTCATTGTGAAGATATTTCTTACAGAAAATGGCAGAAAGTAATAAACAGAACTGGGAATGCGTTTTTTGAGGGAAGGAAATAAGATCAATGGTCACAATCTTGGATGAGGACAATGATGAGGACATGAAGACAATAGCAAGAAGATGATCATACACACAAATGCATTTTTATATTAGCTGATTCACATTTGTTGTGTGCATTTTTAAATCTGGAATAAATTCCCGTCTGTGTCAGTCAATCACTATTAACCTGAGGACGACGTGAAAACCTCCTTCTTTGTTTCACTGTCAGCCTTTCTTCTTACCCTCTTTTTCTTATCTTGTTCCTTGTCTCTGGTCCGCCTTTCTCTCTCAGATAAGACAATGGCACAGGTTATCAGTACCAATATGATCACACACACCAGTCTCCCTTGTCCATAAATCAGATCGATGGTGTTAACCTTTAAAAAGTAGGCAACGGAGGGAAAAAAAAACAAAAAGGAAATTCACCTTCCACCCCACTTTCATCCCACCACCACCGTCATCCGACAGGAATAGAGGAAGAAAAAAATAAGTGACAGTTTTAAGATCCCCATGGTGACAGTATATTTAACCTCCATGCTCTGTTCTTTATGGGATGTAACAGTTCAACTCAGGGGCCAGGTTGTCAGCAGGCACAAGCTTTGAAAGGTCAGCACTCTGACAAGCTATGAAAAAAACGTTTGGAGTAGATTCCTCATATTGGCATGAGCATTTAAAATTAATGTATTCCATTTGGTGGTCCGCCTTAATGCAGCACATAGCTTTGAATTAGTGGCAACAGAGGGAATTACAACCCTAACCTGCTATATACTGCTTGGTAGAGACAACAGTCTCTACAGTTGCCACACCTATTCACAAATGCTCCATTCTTGCATTTAGTTTTTCTGAAATTTCTAAAGCGATCGATATATTTAGCAGCCTCGTGTGGATGGCACGTTGCTGGTGTAAAATGTGGTCCTGGAGACACCTTCTGTAGTGTAAACTGTCGGTGTGATCTCTTTCCGTTAATATCAGCAGTGTTTGAATATCAGCTCGCTGATTGTGGAAATTCAGCAATGTCTTACACTGAGAAACCAAACCTGTCTAACTTGGAACAGCAATATGCTTTGTCAATAAATAACAAGTCCTGATACCTAAACAACAAAACTGGTTCCAGAAATGACTCATATGTGCATTTTCTGATCTGCCAACTCGTTTAGGTTTAGGCAACTAAAACGACTTGTCAAAGGTTTTTGGAAAGATTATTGTCAAGGTTAAATGAAACCAATGTTGACTGTTGAAATGGAACAAGATAATAAGCCATGATACTCCTTGTGGAACTGACAGGTTTTCACATGTTTTTATGTTTAGACATTTGGATATTATACATTTTTTGAAAAATGGGGGACAAATACAAATATTAAACACCATTTAATTGATCATTAGCTGTTTTTGTTTGACAAAATGTAGTAATGTGACTAATTAAAGCCTTCAAAAGCAAAGGAGTCGAGAGGTGCACCTGAATACAGCATCAGCTTCTCCGTCATGGACAATTCATAAAAATACAGACATTCATTACACACACTCATGGGCTCGAATTGCACTAACAGGACATGCAGAGACAAGGGGGAATACACAGGGACAAAGACAGACAGGTAATTAGATAAAGAGACAGTGAGCGGTAGAAAGCAGTGGACAGACGAACGAGGCAAGCTGACATGTGAACAGACAGCTATAGTAAAAGTATGTGGACAGACAGGCAGGAAGTTATGGCAGTCACTTCCAATTTCCGGGGGCACTCTGATGCTATTGGCCTGTGTCATGAGGCTTTCAAACACACACATACACGCATGCACACGCACACAGCGGCCCAGCAGTATTCTGGTCTCAACATTAATCACAGAGGTTGACAGGTAATCTGCTGAGGCGCTCCCTCCTTTTCTCTCTCTTTCTCCTTTCTATCTTCCCTTCTCTCTCTCTGCTCTTATCTCTCTCCTCTCTCTCTCCTTCTGTCTCTCCCTCTCCCTCCCTCCCTCCCTCCCTCTCTCTCTTGCTGTCTCTGGGAACTGTCAGGGGGATTGCGAAGTGAAAGATGGGTTTCTCCCCTCCCTCTCCCCCATCATCCCTCCATACCTCATCCTCTCAGTTCCCTCTCCATCCCTCCATCCGTTCCTCCTCCCTTGATCTCTCCCCTGTGACGACCACTTCTATCACTCCCAATCACGAACCTCTTTCCACCGTTCCCTCTCTCTCTGCCCCCCCCCCCTCTCCCTTGCTCATTCAATCCATCCATCCATCTGTTCGTCTCTCCCTCCATCCGTCTCGTCCCTCCAGGCATTACTGTTCAGGATGTGTCGCCTTAACACCTGACATGGGGTATTAAAGTCTGTACATGTTTGTGTGTGAGTAAAAGAGAGCGAGAGCGAGACTCCACCCTCGTACTCAACGCCATCAGGCATCATGTGGGCCATCACTTTTTCTGTCAGACAATCACTGTCCTAAGGTTTCTGCATCAGTGAAAAATAGCATCGGTTGTTCAAACACTGAAAACAACCTGTTTACAATCTCTTTTGGTGAATAATTACTGTTTCAGTATTGAAGTTAGTGAAGTCACGTAATGATACACGGCAGTGATTATCAGAGCGGATATGGTTGGAGGATGGGTGTGTTGTTTTTTTCAATCCAGACCTCGTTATCATGGATGTCATTACCAAAAAAATATCACTAATATTTTAGTAGTGATGGGCAAATGTTGTGAGTGAAAGTTTTAAAGTGAGGGGGGAAATTTGGTCTATAGACAGAAGTCAAATGAATAATAAATACTAAAAGATCATAGGGTTAGCTAAACATCCAGAAGCTGCTGATTTTGCAGTAATATTTAGTCAATAGATAGTCAATATTTTGGTTGTATATTTGTCCCCACAGTGCCGGTGCAGGACGGACGGGCTGTTTCATAGCAGTGGACATCATGTTGGACATGGCAGAGAATGAAGGCGTGGTGGACATTTTCAACTGCATCCGAGAGCTGAGATCACAACGAGTCAACATGGTCCAGACAGAGGTTGGTGGGCATGTGCACACTCGTTTGTGGGACAATCGTATTTTGGCAAAAAGTACACTCCTCAGAAAGGATGAAAAATAATGCTTTTTCTTTCTTTTTTTTTTTGGAAACTTTCAATTCAAGTTAGAAGAAATTATCAGTAGCTACTGATTATAGCTATCTATCTGTCTATCTATCTGTCTGTCTGTAGTTGGAGTATGAGAAGCAGGAGCATGAAAAGAGACAGAGTTTCTCAGTACTTGCAGTCTTATATCATCCATCCCAATCAGTCCATCAATATTTATCTTTCCCTGAATAATAGATGACACGAGTGCAAACACACACGCACATATACAGCATACACAAACACACAGACACACATTCAAACACACACAGATGTAGGATTCTTTGTGTAAGTGTGTGTTTTGTGGCAGTGTGAGATGCATATATATATATATATATATATATATATATATATATATATATAAACACATATACAAGCACATACACGCATACACACTTTGATTTTGGCTTTGAATTACTGTTGAAGGTTTTCAGATAGTTAGTTGCCGAAACTTTTACTTTAGTTTCTTCAAGGCCAAAGCATTTATTTTAATTTGCAATTTCTGAAGCAGGTGATATAGAGCTAACCAGAACAAACAATACATATATTCCCCCAGCTGAGCTAACAAGGGCTAACTAGCACTTACGGTGACGCTGGCTTAAATTAGAGCCGGCCAAACTTATTCAGTGGACCGATCCGAACCATCAGGTCAAGCAGAGTCAGAAATTAGATCAGTTCTCCACTTCTTGAGGTTTATTGTTCAATATCCCTAAAACATGGAGGAGCTATTCCCCAAAAAGTTTTGTCAGCTGAAGACTTTGGTTACTTACTATCCTTTACACAGTGTCATAATATGTTCTAATTTTGTACTATCAATCATTTTTAAAGAGTCTGCGTCTTCGAATGTTGGGTGTTTCATTTTGGAACAGAAGTATTCATTTCTTCTCTAAGCTACCTTAAGCCGGCCTAATCCATCCCGCCTCCACATTCCATTTGTACTGCTGATGAAAACCTTGCATATCCAAAAAGTCAACTTTACCAGGAATAAAGAAAAAAAACAGCCTCATTTTCAGACTGACAGCTCAAGCTCGGAGCCTGAAATTGACTTCTGAATGGGTTTTTAGAAGTGCTAGGATCAGGAAAGTTACCCAGGGCATCACTTTGAGTGTTTTCATGTGACAGCAATGGTATGAAAGCTAGTTATGTATGTATGTATGTGTGTGTGTGTGTGTGTGTGTGTGCAAACCAAGCTAAATGCATCCTGCCCTGCCTTTTGAATATGTGTGGGAGCAATTTGTGTCAGTGTTGAAGCCGCTTGACGCTATTATAATCCTGCTCCGCACAACACAAAGCAATTAATCTTTTAAAAGGCACAGGGGAAAGATGTGTGTGTGTGTGTGTGTGTGAGTGTATGAATGAGTGCTTGTCTGTTGTCTGTGGGTTTGAGTGTGTGTGTGTGTGTGTGTGTGTGCGCGTGCTTGTATGTCACTAGAGTAGGTAATGGCCAGGAGAGGACATTTCAGTGATGCTTTTGAAACTCTCCTCCCCGCTCCAAGGGCAACAATTAACATTCGACGGAGAGAGACCGAGAGATAAAGTGGGAAGCAAATTGAAAAAGCGTGAGACAGCAGACAAACCCAAGTGTGAGTGGAAACACAGAAAGAGAAATACAAAGTGAACGAACTCTAGATAGAACTGGAAAGAAAGCGTACGAGAAAGAGAGATGTAAATTAACATGCACAGTGGCTGCTGTAGCTCACGGTGGCAGATGCTTTTACCAGCGAGCTAGTTGGAGCACAAAGAGCACACTTGATCCAGAGCACAGAAACACCGCAGGGTAAGGCACTACACCCTTTTAATTCACTTTTTGGCTGCAGAGAGAGCATGAGCGCACAAAGAATTAATTCACATGGGCAAAGCAAACAAAAACTGTGTTCACAGTGGAATGTTTGAGTTTGTCGGAGACTTGAAAAGGCAGGAGATGCAGCTTAGCCCAACAAACTCCTCTGTCCCAGAAGTGTCAACGCTTACAGCCACACTGAGAAACTACCGCCAAGTCCAGGGGCCACATGCAGGGTCAAGCCTAAACCTCTGTCTCCTCACAAAGGCTGGAGACTTTTTCCATAAAATATATTTTGACTCCAGCATTTCTTTGATCGACTGTTCTTGCTCATGTTGCAGGAGCAATATGTGTTTGTTCACGATGCCATCTTGGAAGCGTGTCTATGTGGGAATACAGCCATACCGGTGTGTGAGTTCAGAGCCATTTACTACAATATCAGCAGACTGGACCCACAGACCAACTCCAGCCAGATTAAAGATGAGTTCCAGGTGAGCACACACACTCACACACACACACACACACACTCTTGTTTTTGTCGTTTGTGGGGGCACTGACTCCAATCCTACATGCAAACCTACCCTTAAAACCCTCAAAACAAGTTTTAAGACTAAAATAAGTGGTTCACCTTTCGGGGACCAGCTTTTTGTCCCCGGGTGAGTCTCCACAATATCCTTTCCTCTATTATCTTATTCATAAACTATGTTTCTATCTATCAGACTCTGAACATAGTGACCCCTAGAGTCCGTCCAGAAGACTGCAGCGTGGGTTTGCTACCCAGGAACCACGACAAGAACCGCAGTTTGGACGTTCTATCAGCAGATCGATGCCTGCCTTTCCTCATATCTGTGGACGGAGAGAGCTCCAATTATATCAACGCTGCATTAATGGACGTGAGTGTACTTTGGGATGTGAATTTGTGTGTATTATCTTTTTTTATAATGTTAGTTTTTATTTTTACTTGCCGGAACTGTGGCGATGCCCGATCCATTAGCATCGCTCTGTGAACTTGTCTGTTTATGTTGTGCTCACTGTTGTTATTAATTTCTGATCCATCTCAACACTCCAGAGCCACAAACAGCCAGCGGCCTTCATTGTTACCCAGCATCCTTTGCCAAACACCATGGGCGACTTCTGGAGGCTGGTGTTCGACTACAACTGCTCCTCCATTGTAATGCTCAATGAGATGGACGCGGCGCAGGTACAAACACACGAACTCACACAGAAACACATGTATTCCCTATCTGGTTTCTCTGCTTCTGGCTAACGTAGTTTCAGAAAAAGACCAGACAGCCGACAGCCAGGAGTTGACACATCGACTGTAACATCACAGGGCCTGATCAATACACCCAAGGACTATTTTTATGAATGTGAATGTGTATTGACAGTCCTTGGAAGTACATCCTGACAACTGAGGCTTTAGTCACAGTTTCGTACAATCATACCACCTCTATTAATCAACATATACTCCTGCCATTAACAGACACACTTCATCAGCACTGATTTGAAATTATACAATCTCTGTGACAATTGTTAGCTTGGAGAAGCAATGTTTTGCTCATATTCTACGGCCTAAACCAGACATGCTAACATCTCATGTCTGGTATTTTGAGTGACTACAAACCTGTTCCCACATGTTGATGTTCCATCAAGTTGGCTTTATCTCATTTAGATCCTGTATAGAGTATTATTTTCCTCATGTGGAAGTTTAAAAACTTGAAGTTGAAAATGGAATTCACATTAAGCCACAGAGGTGATAGTCTTCATAATCAATGAAGTGAATTCATACAAGGTTTTGTGAAAACATCTTTTCCATTATTACTTGCACAGTTATGCTATTTAAAGGAGATCCATTTGAATGTCCCTGTTAAACATTGGTACATTTTTATTTTTCTCTCGCTTTCTCTTCTACATTCCGTCTTTCTCTCCCCTGTTTTGTCTCTCTCTATCTCTATTTTCTACAGTTATGTATGCAGTACTGGCCAGAGAAGAGTTCGTGTTGCTACGGTCCCATTCAAGTTGAATTCATATCGGCAGACATCGATGAGGACATCATCAACCGAATCTTCAGGATCTGCAACATGGCCAGGGTACTCACATGCTCAAAATCTTGACAGCTTAATACCAGACTCAAGGTTCAATGGTTTAAAAAAAACTTGATGTTTTAATAATAATGATAATAATAATAATAATAATAATGATAATGCACTTGTAATGTATGGTTCTGGTGGAACTCTTCCTGTGCTGTGCTGTTGAGTACAGGTAATTACACACAGCTCACATTGCCTTACTTGATTTTAAAACTACATTCGTGTTTTATTACATGCAATATTACATCATGGTTTTAACCTGAAGGTCCAGCAGTCTTAGTTTAAGTGAGATAGACAACAAGCAAGCCCAAACCTTTGGGTTCAGGGCTCACAAGACAAGAAATGCATAACTTCATTCATGAAAATCAGAACATTGTACGTTTTGGGAGAGTCAGGCCTGTACCTACAACCGGCTCTAATCTCAGCCAGCAGTTAGTGTCCTGACCCTTTCTTGTGTCCTCCCTTTTTCTTTACCTACCACGAAAGGCTAAAAGTATGTGGACGTCCAAACATTATACCCACAGGCGATTGCTGAACACGTCATTCCAAAAGTATTTGCATTAATGTGCTGCTATAACAGCCTGCACTCTTCTGGGAAGGCTTTCCACCAGATTTTGGAAGATGGTTGCAGGGATTTTCTCAAATTCTACCACAAGAGAATGAGTGAGGTCCAACACTGATGTTGGTTGAGAAAGCCTGGCTCACAGTCGGCGTTCCAGTTTATGCCACAGGTGCTGGACGGGGTTGAGGTCAGGGCTCTCCAGTCAAGTTCTTCCAAACCACACTCTGAAAACCATTTCTTTATGACTAGCATTGTGCACAGGGTTATTGTCAAGCTGAAACAGAAAAAAGCTTTCCTCAAACTCTTGCCGAAAGGTGGAAGCAAACTTTCTTAACTTAACTTTCCAGTAGTCTGCGAATACATGTGGAGGGGGTTGTATAGCATCTTTTAAGCTAAGTAATTTTACATTTACAGTCCCATAAAGATACTTAGTGTTCTTAATATGTATTATGTTTTTCCACACAAAAAAATGGACATGCAGTGTAAATTTAAGGACACAATTCGAAAGCTTACAAGATGGACAAACGATCACTTGCCTGAGACTTAAAAGAAATACAAAATGGTTTTTGTTTTTCCGAAAATGCATTTCTTGACCTGCATTTGACATATAACAATAGATAGTGGAACAATACACCCGGGGACACAATGTAAGAACGCATAAAAGGCATTTTTCATTTGATGTGACCTTTACTTCGTCCTAAGCAGCTACACCACTCACACACTCCAGCAGCGAGGCTGCCTGAGTCCTGGTTTAGTGCTAACTCCACACAGAAAATTGCAGTGTGGTAGGAGGTGGTGCAATAACAACAGAGCATTTTGAAAACTGCATCCTCTCCCCTTGTTCCTCCTCTTGTCTTCTCCCGCCTCTGTTCTTTTCTCACCTCTCTTTTCCCTTCACTTCCTCACTACCCTTCTCGTCTCTCCTTTCTCTTTCCTCCCCCCTTGCCTCCTCTTGTTACTCCCTTCTCATCTCATTTTCTCACCCATCCATGACGGTACAACTCTAGTGGTACCCTATCGTCTGCATGCTCCTATAGCGCTTAGTGAACTCCCCACTACCCTACTCTCTACATTCTGTCTCTCTCTCTCTCCCTCCCTCTCAAACACATCACCAGTCTAGCGTGAAATGGCCCATATCATCGCCACAACAGCACATCTCACACTGTGAGAGCAGCTCCAGCCTAGCTGAGTCTGTACCACCAACCACTAAGCCATCAAATGAAGAGGGAGAAAGTGAAAGAGCAGGAAGGAGGAAAAGAAGAGAAAGGGAAATATACAAAGAAGAGGGAAACTAAAAGAGTCACGACGGGAAAGAAAAGTAGTGAGTGAGCGAGTCAGAGAAAGAAATGGGGAGAAGGAACGAAGAGTGAGGCAAAGAAAAAGTTTGAAATAGGAGTTGATTATTAAGGGAGATGGAGGAAGTGGAGAGAAAGATGAAAAGGAATAAATAGATTAAGCAGGAAGGGAAGATGAGGAGAACTGGGAAGGCAAGTATATAGTGGGAAGAGAAGGAAGTGGAGGACAAAAACAGATACAGCTCTATCTGGTCGTGTGTGTAAATGTCAATGTGCATATATGTGTGTTTTGCAAAGCTAGCAGTAAATCAGTCTGACAGTGATGGCGGGTTTTGGTATTTTAGGGGGTGGATGCCAACCGCCTCGGGCCAGACGTCTGAAAACATTTTGTCTGCCATGAAATTGAATTAAATATTATAAGATGACGTCTTTGTTGAGTCCAATCCTATTTCTTTTGAAAAGGCATTTTGTTCAGAAACAAGAACTAATTGGAGCACAACAGCCTGCTAACACATGAAAAGTGCTCTGTGTATCAGTTAAGTATATCATTACCAAATGAGACCACCCCTGAGAAGACTGGCAGCTACTGCTGTGTTTTTGTCCAGAAACCTGCTGGATGTGCCACGGAACAGGAAAGAAGCACCGTTTAGATAAAGCTAGTCTTTGGTGCGGGAAGAAGACGTGTCCTTATTTCCCCCATTTAACTTGTTCACCAGTTTCAGTGAAACCAAAAATCAAACCTTCAAACCAAGCTTATGTTTACTGAGATGGTTACTTTAAGATTAGGTGACCACAGTGCCTTGAATTGCTGAACCGACTTGGCCGAGAGACATCAGTCAGACTACATGTTGATTCCTTTCCAATCATAGCTTGGTTCAACAGGGTTTGGGCAGGAGGGGACAGAGACGGACGTCTGGGTCACAAATGTCAGCAATTATAGCGTGTAAACCATCACGAAGCGCCCTTTAAAGTTTAAACTTGTAGAGCGAAAATTATTCTTACATGCTAGCCTTTCCGTGTGCACATGATTCAAAATAGTGTGTCCGCCACTGTAATAAACTAAAGAGGGTAAAGCGAAAAATCGTCATCTGATCCATAAATTAGATCTACGAACACATTCTTTTCTCAGGGCAGAGAAGGGTTTTGGTGATTGTCACACATACTGTAGCACTTGGAAGGCGTTTTGGTTGTTTATCTACTTTTACATTCCACGTGGAATTACCGCATGGCGTTGATTGTGGTGATCGAAATCCTAATTTTCACACGTCTCTCTTCAGCCACAGGACGGTTACCGCCTGGTGCAGCACTTCCAGTTCATCGGCTGGCCGGCCTACAGGGACACGCCTCTCTCCAAACGCTCCATCCTCCAGTTGGTCAGGAGGTTGGCTAAGTGGCAGGAGCAGTATGACGGAGGAGACGGGAGGACCGTGGTGCACTGCCTGTAAGTTCAACACACGTAGATGCATGTACTCTATAACACGTGATGAAATAGTAAGAAGCAGGGGAAAGGAGGACTGGAACAAGGGCTGCTCACTGGGATGATCGATCAACACAATCTGTGTGTGTGTGTGTGTGTGTGTGTGTGTGTGTGTGTGTCAAAGACAGAGAGGTGAAACATGTTGAGATATACTTAACAATGATAAAGTGCACTTCCTCTAAAAGAACGCACACACAGATTTATTACAAAACAAATGTTCCTTCCACACACGCAAGCACACAATCATAGAACCACACACACACACACACACACACACACACACACCCTTGAGATGACGTATACTATATATGGTATTTCTAGACTCATTCGTTCTTCTTTGTTGGGCCATTCTTTCATGCTTTATTTTCCTCCACTGACCTGTCAAACATACAGATGGCCTCAACTCAGCATTTATCTGTCACCTATACAACACTAGTGCACTATAAGGAAGCCAAACAGACACAGCACTGGTCTAGGAAGTGCGAAAGAACTATTCCTAAGTGCTGTAGAGGAAGGTAGTGATTCATTATAGTTTAATAACAATGTCAGCCTGGCTCACGTCTAAAAATGAGCTAAGATGTGCCTTCTCTAAGCCGACAACCCACATGTTTATTATCACATTCATTTAAGAGTTAGACCTTATGTCTCTGTTGTTTTGTGTAGTCTCAGATGACACATTATAGATCGCCCGCACACCAAGACCTGCATACGTAAGTCTCTACATTATGTCCAGCCGTATATTAAGCTATAAATCATCGGTAGGGTTACCATATACAGACACAAAGCAAATGGCCTCAGGCAGCAATAACAGCGTTTTAGGTTATAGTGAGCGATTTTATACACAATATATACCAAAATGCAATGTTTGCGAATGTATAGATTTCAAGCAAGCACGGAAATATCACTTTTCTGCTGGTAGCAATTGTTGGCAATACATACACCTGAATTACAAGTGGATGCTGCATTCCCTTAAGCCTCCAGTACATTTGTTATTCTCTTATTAATCTGTTTTAAATACGGTAACCTCAGTCTGCAACATGGAGTTTCAAGTGATTTGCTGTTTAGTTAAGTGCAGTGTCAGTATTAGTATAAACAATAGTGATTACACACATGCACGTTTATGTGACTGTGTGTTTGTACACAAGTAGACAAACAGCTCCATACAGCTCCTGTTTGAGCAGAACAAGTGAAGCTGATAATGAGGGAGGGAAACGGAGTCTGTAAAATCTATAGACGAGAGATTACAGGGAACTTCACTAACAGGAGCACACAAACACTCACATGCACACACACTCCAGACATTGCCTCAAGCACATCGCTGGTGCTCATCCAATCAGCTTCCTCTGTCACAGCTCATTGGGCCAATCAGAATTGGCATTGATTTGTTTCTTCTAGCTGCTGTGTTTCAGTGTGTTTTCTATCTCTGTGTGAAAGAGAGAGAGTTTGAAACACAAGCTGTGATGATTAAAACCCACTTGTGACTAATGCAAACTCAAAGAACAGCAAAAAAAAAAACAACAACTTTAAAAGACCTTTAACCTTTAAAGATTTGTATCCTACATATGATCAATACTTTGTCAGCTGCTGAATCACAACCTTGTCAGTAATCTCAAAAAATAAAGTTTTCAGGCCTAAATACTTTGTCACAGTACGAGCCATCAGTGCTGCTAGCTAAAAATATAATGACTTACATACAGATTCAATGGTTAAACCCCTGGTGTCTTTTAGGAATATGTATAGTGACATATGACACATGAGATACGTATCCCATCTTTGACCCCAAGGTCAAATCAATACCCATAGCTATTGATTTCATGTGCTTAACTCCTCTTATACGTGCATCTGTTATTTAATAATAAAATGATAATGATGCGAAATTCAAATAAAGGTAAAAAAAAAAGAAGTAATTTGGGAGCAAAATCCTTTGGTTGTGATCGCCCTACCGTACCCTACCTGCTACCCTGACTGTCATGCTCAACCCCAGTAATGTGAGTGACGGGGATGCAAGCTTTCTCTGCTTCTGGCTAAAGGCGGCTACACTGGCTAATCAGCCCCAGCTATTGATTTTACAGACTCAGTAACACCAGAGATAAGGAGAAACATGATGGTTCAATCAGTAGCTGGTGAAAATGGATTCTTTTTCTGCTCTTCATTTGTCCTGGAGGTTGGAGTCTGATGGGTCTTTAATGCTGAACACATGCCTCATTTTCAGCAAATCACACTGGGGGAACCCATTAGAGGACTGTGAGGAGCTGCACACTTAACAAATCAATCAGTCTGTTCTGTATTTATTTAAACGTTTATAGATATGTATTTTAGTCAGAGGAGAATAACAAAAATATTGTGTAGTCTTGTCCCAACAGTTGGCCTAACATATTCATAGTAGTAGTTTAGTAGTTCATATCTGAAATAATGTGGTTCCAAGTATTTCATAAACAACTTGATTCAAACTTCAACCGTTGTCCATTATGTTCTCTCTTACAAAGTATTTAACCAGCTACATTGAGAAATAGTTATGGTCCAAATAAGTGGATCACCCTGCATATTTCACCTGAATCTCAGGGCATGATGTAAACATGAGCTCTATAAATGAAAAGTGAGATATAACAAAAAATAGACTGCAGTGTGACACGGAATTAGATTGGGGTGTTAGGCTTAGACTCATAGTTAAAGGTTAAAATATATATATTTTTTTAAATTACACTAACCTTCACAAACAGTCCATAAATTAAACAATGATCCCAGTTTATTTAGATTAGTAGATTTCTATGGGTTATGATAACATTGTACTCACCAAACAGACAGGTTGTAAACAATCCCACAGACTGAGGTTAATAAGCTACCAAACATACAGTTTGTGAAAATTATTCCATTGCTTTGATCCTCCGCACTACTTGACCTGGCTTGATTTTATTGGGTTTGCTGGTTGTTCTTCACTAATTAGGTTTAATGTATTTTAGCCCCAAGATGTATCTGACAGCACTGATGTAAAATGTATTTGCTCTCTCTTACCTAGAAATTATCTTTTGACTCCGAAGCCAGCAGCTAAAAAAAGAAAAGTGAAACTAACATGAAGTCAGAAAAGAACTGCATAAGGAATACTTTTGCATTTTAAATTGTAGTCTCAAATATTGATACCCAAACCCAGTGTAATGAAGACCTGAGGCACTGTGTCCCATTCCAAAAAAGATTTACACACACATTTACACATGAAATAAAATTAATACAACCTGGAAATTATTAGTTCTTGAGGAAGAGGTATCACTATGTTTGAAGGGGGTCTGAGCGAAAAAGCCTCCAGACATTGGTCTAATAGCAAATTCTATGAATAACAAATATTTTCTTTTGTATTTTTGTGTTGTTTTTATTACTTTATTTGCCATTTTTGAAAGGATTAAATTATAGACCTTAAGCAAGAATTATACAGTTAATAAGATCGGGACACCATCTCTGCTATGATTTTCCAATTCACTGTAAAAGCTTTTCGAAAGAATGAAACTAACCTTCGCTGAAAGATTTATGAATAACAAATATTTTCTCCTGTTTGTTTCAACCTTCTTTACTGCTCTTGCGAGCATTAAATTAGCCTTCAATTAGACCTCCAGCACGAATAAGAAAGTCTAAGAATCTGGAGAATTGACCACGAATCTGACACCATCTAAGATATCCTGATGGGAGAGCAAACTGTAGTGGTCCTGACATTCCCAATGCAGAGTAGTAGTACAGTGGATGATTTTTGTGATGGCTGCCAGTCCATCTCGCAGTACCTGAATGTTTTATTCAGCCTGAATACTGAAGGAATTCAGCTGGAAGCAGGTGAGACAGGAAAGTCTGGAGTTCTTTTCATGGTGGGTGGTCTGACGGCTGATTGGGCCACAGAGCCGGTAAACATACAATTTGTACACACAAATATGTTTGCGTCACTGCATCTTTGTCCATTACAGAAATGTGTTCTCTGTGTAAAGTCTAAAGCACTCCAGTTTTAGGTGAACAAATCTATTCAAACATCTTAAATCCATTAGTTGAGTTCGTTTGCTCCATGCACTGACAGGTTTCTTTGTCCTGCACGTTCATTCTGTCACTTCCTGTCATTCTTTGTCTCATTTAGCCTTTTTTCAACTTTTATTGTTGTACTTGTTTCACTTTGGGTAGCACTAAGAAAGCCTGTACCTGTATGTTCTCTGTACAGTGATTTGCATTTCTGAGAACCTTAATCCCTCTCTTGCAAATATAGTTAGGCTTTGATTTTTTCTTCTTCTTATTTTGAGTTACAGCTTTTGCACGATTTCACCCATATGGCAAAAGAAAAAAGGCTTATTGTTTGTATTAGAACTTATTCTTGGAATCTTAAGTAGATTGTTAATGAAAAATACTGACCTATAACTAGGCTTTGTGTAGGACCACAGATATGTCAAAAGAGATTAAAATGCAATCAGCCAATCAGAATATTGACATTTTACAAAAATAGACATAAAGCTAACTCACTTGAACCTGCTGTTCGGCAAGAAAAACATTGAAATTTGACGGTCAAGTTGACTGTCGGTAGCAAACAGGAAGGAAACCGTTGACACCCTTGTCAAAGTTTAACCATGCGACACCCCTGATCCCCTCCCTCTGTGAACTCTGTAACAACACCACACTACTTGCTTCTTTGCTTCTGATTTGCTCCTCCAGCCACTAGAAGTCCTTGTCACTTGTACGTAAACACATGTCACTTTAGGGCATTTTCTAAAAAAGACAGATGCCGTTGTTGTTCTTGGGAGTACAGACTCCAAAGCTAACCTTTTCCCATACCGTCAAACCTAAAAATGTTGCCTTTTCTAAACAGAAAAACATTCCTCCTACACACAAACATGGGCCTATGCTTTAAATGCAATCACAACAAAGGAGCTCAAACCCATTGAAAGTTTTCTCAGTTTAGGGTTCACAGGTTTCAAGGGCATTTTTGAACACAATCAACCTCAACGCAGCTGCTGCAACAACTCTGAGGAAAAGAGAAATGCCTGAAAGGAAACATTAAATTCCATGATGATCGCATTTTAAGAAGCAGGGCTCCCAGGTTGATAAAAGGGAAAAGGCAAGTCCTGCTGTTCTGTAAAGGGGAGAACAGGGGAGGGGAGTGAACATCTCTGACTTCAAAGCAGCTGGTCTGAAAAGACTAGAGGTGTTTTCATTTTTTACATTCTCTCCTGCTCATTTATCTTCATGTACCTTCTTCTGTCTTCCCTTCAACTCTCACGCTCTCCAGCTCTTGTTTTCTTCTTTCGTCTTTCTCTTTCTGTGGTCAGCACGATGATTTTGGCTTACACAGCTAGCTTTCCAGGATGACAATGTTGTTGTTCGACGATGAAGATCTCGTGTTCTTCCTCCTTCCCACTCTTCCCCTCCTTCCTCCTCCTGCAGTACCGGCGGAGGGCGTTCTGGAACGTTCTGTGCCATCTGCAGCATCAATGAGATGATCCAGCAGCAGAACATTGTGGATGTTTTCCACACCGTCAAAACACTGAGGAACAACAAGACTAACATGGTGGAGACTATGGTGAGGTTTCACAACACACACACACACACACACACACATTTTATCAGCAGATGATCAAGGCATTCAACCAAACATTTAGTCCAGTTGAATCTCTAAATGTACGAGAAAGAAAATCTCTGGTACAAGTAGCCACATATAACTAGAGATAAGTGTTACTTTGTCATTTAGACTTTAAATCGTATTGCCAAGACCTTATTCGTTGCACACGTAAACATGCATGTGCCAATAGAGGAAGTAGTGCATCCTTTATGTAATCGGTCATAAAGTAGGAATGTGTTGGTAGGAGTTCTGGTTCTGCAATTCCCGTCCTACAATTATCCTAAACCTCTACCAGATCTGGAGAACAGAGGGTAGCGAAGGTCCGCCCTCTCAGTTCACCATTCTCAGTTTTGTTTTTGTGTTTTTTTATGCTTTTGTATGGCCTTATTACCTTGTATATCATTTTCTTCATTGTTGATTGATTTATACTTATTTATTAACATATTTATTACCAATTCCAGGCATTTTTTAATGTTTTTTCTTTATATTCAAAGTATTTTTCTTTCTTTCCTATTTACTGTGTGTGTGTATATCTGTTGATCCCTTATAAGGATGAATACACTTGTCTTGAATTACAGCAGAGCAATGTTTTCAAGCTTTAGCTGACGCTCAGGGAAAGTTAAATTTAGAAAGGTACTTACTTTTTTAATTTTTGCTTGGCAATGCGTAACAATGAAGAAATAATTACTTATCTTTGCTTCTCATTCGCAGGAGCAGTACAAGTTCTGCTATGAAGTGGCTCTTGAGGCGCTCAGCTCCTTCTGATTGGCTGTGGGCTGAAATTCCCTTTTCTGATTCGCCGATGACGCTGCCTGTCATTCTCAACGCAACACTGGGACACACAAAGTGCAAAACTGCTTCTTGTTGACCCGAATCCAACCTGTGAGCATGTGTGTGTGTGTGTGTGTGTGTTTGAGTGTGTGTACTTGATTCTGTGTGAATAAGAGAGGGCATGCTTGCATACTCGAGTGTGTGCGTGTGTGTCTATGTGTGTGCCTGTGACAACACACACACACACACACACACACACACACCCACATACACACATACACACACACACAACCTGTACAGAAGAGAAAGAAAAAAAAAAGTGACAAACATACACACTGCTGATTTTCATGTGTGTGTTCGCTTCAGCGAGACTCGGGACTTTACCTGCTTGTACAAAGAAAAAAGAAAAAATGATGTGTTGAAAAAACAAAATCAGATGTTTTAAAAAAAAACAAAAAAAAACAAAAGCGCCACCTTTTCCTTCTCTATCTCTCTGTCCTCTCTGCTGGGCTGTGATGTGACTATTGTACAGTATTTCCTTTTTAGATATATTCTACGCCTTGAATGTTGTCTCCCTCTGAAGGCTGGATGCACACTGGAAGATTCACATTTAGCTGAGGTTCAAGTGATGCCTTAACTCTGCATTTTGGACTCCATTATTTATCCTCCCTGAGTATTTATAGAAAGTAATGGAACATGTTTGGCTGAGTTTAGCTGAGATGTGGATGTTGTTGATGATGACTCACTTCGCTGAATCAAAGCAAAAACCAACACTTTGAAATCACAAGCTGATAAATTTCCTTGTGGCTAGGGCGCCTTGACTACTGCTAAATGCAATGTTAAATACTAATGATACTTGTAATTCAGTAGTTGGTTACAAATATTCTCAGTGTGGCTTCTTTTCCTTCATACCGCATCAAAGCAAAATCATTTTATGACTATTTTGACAAACAGTTTTGTTTTAACTGGGGGAAAAAAAACGGTTACAAATATTGTTAAAACAGGAAGAAGTAGCATGTCACAAGCTACAGAACGCAGAGTCAAGTGCATGGTGAAGAATAACAACAGCAGTAAACAGACAAGAGAAAAAATAAATAAAATCATGCCTTGCCTTTAAAACCAAATGTCGTTGTTGTCTCTGCTCCAGGTTTTTTCATGGGGGCTGTAAGAAAAAAAAAAAAAAGTTTCATAAATGTTTTTGGATGGCTTTATGTAAAGTCAATCTTGCCATAATCTTAGAGTGTGCATCCACCCTTACTGTAAATAAGATAAGACAACCACAGTCAAACAAACAAACAGACAAACAACATGCACCAGACACATTACAAATAAAGGATATCATTTCAAGACATTATCACTCTAAGAATCTGTGTCAGTGTCATTTTCAGCGACTGTGATTATGTGATTATGGTTTGGAAAAAGTCTTGTTAGCTTCCTACAAACTGTCCATTTAGACATGTTGTCCAAACAATTAAGATATATATTTTTGCATATTGCACATTTAGCTGACGCCCACATTCAGAGTGACTTATAATGAACTTTTTTTTTTCCTGAAGGAGACTTTTAGAAAGAGCATGGCTGTCTGGATACTGTTTGGATACAGGACACTTTTTCAAACAACCAGGTCACCCTGCGTCTCTTACGTGGTATGAACTGCACTCACATAGGTACTCGCTGAAAATGAAGACATCCTTACGGTTTATTCCAGATGAAAAAACTAAACAAAAGGTAACTTATTCTAATTTTTTTTTTTTGTTCAGTCGGTTTATGTGGTTTTGAACACTCGCTATGACTTGAAACTGCTGAAAGGACAAACTGGGGTGAATTATTAACTGAAATCCAGACTGGACAAACCACGTTTACCCCCGTCCCAAGCAAGCCATCAATCAATAGCCAAGCACTTGTTTCCAGTACAGTGTCGCTTGTATATTTATAAAGTTGATTGGTTCTGATGGTTTGTACTTAACCTGGGCTGTGAAAACTGTCAATTTGCTTTCCCTCATGCGACATACAGATTTTTTTTGTACCTTCTCCCAAAGCAGATGGGATTTATTTAAACACAGCAGCATTAACATCTGGAGAGCAATACGCAGGAAAACACAACATCTTTGCACACATTTTTTTTTCTCCAATATAAATATTAGTATCAGACAAGTGTCTAAATTAAGATCATTCAAAAACATATGACTGCAGTAAACTTTACCCATGGGAAAAAGATCTAAACCAGTTTCTTTGGTTCACATCAGACCCATAAGCCATACTGTGTTTCATGTAATACATTCTGGATGCATTTCAGTGAAAAAGAAGATGGAGATTAGACTGTTTTCCCAGCCTGCCATCTATCATTAAAATGACAACACAAAGACAAAGAGACTTTTTCTTCTGCAAGCAAAGTCTCACATTTGCTTTTTGCTAAGCCCACTGAGGTGTGCAGGTTTAAAGATTAATTTGACAAACTCACTCCCCAGTCTAATGGGAAATGATTTCAGCTGATGATTAACCTATGATCAACATGGCTGACAGTTCAGATGCCACCTGTGTTGGGAGAGTGGGAGTTAATGAGAATTATACAGGATGTGACGCTGACCTCTGCCCGTCATCTCCTCATCTGATCAGACGTCTTTTAACATCTCACTTACTCCGCTGTCCATTTAAAATAAGCTAATTTTAAAGATGCATCTTTTGGGGACATGGTCACATGGTAGGCAGTGAGGTAGTATGGCCGATAAAACAACAACAGACCAGATTAAGGGCTTCATTTTCAAACGCCATAGATCTGTTTTAGAAGAATCATTGAAACTAATGACAAAAGTAATTTTGTAAGCCAATAGCTTAAAAAAAAATACTAATTGTAACCCATAATGTGATTTACTTGTATGTCAGCCATCACTTCATACCAGCAGCTGCCAGTATTTTGAGACAATGGAACCAGTTTGGAAACTGAAACTTCACATTTCACAAAGTTGAAGGTCAATCTGTGGTGAACGTTTGTTTAGTTAGCAAAGTTTGCTCGTAGGTGTCAATGCTCTTCACCAGAACCGGCAAAATGTGGCAAACTGTTCAGTCTGCGCTTGAGTTTTATTTGTTTGCTGGAGTCCAGTCAGGCTTCTTAATGGACCTATCAAGACAAAGACAGTAAGAAGGTTGTTTTGAAGACAATGTGAATGCCAGAAATGTTTATCATTTTTATTTCCACGAAGGCTTTATTTTATTGGCTTGGTTCATGGACGTTCATCTGTATTATATACTTTGCTTCTTTTGTTTTACTTTTTTTTTTTTTTTGTCCTGAATTTGTACATTTCTTTTGTATAATTATTATTCTGATGATTATTTGTCTAGAAAAGTGTTGTTTAGATCTGGTGATGCCATTACCATTGGTTGTTTAGTTGTTTGAAATGTGGTTAACATGAAATAAAGGGACCAAAATGTTTAACTTGATCTCATCTCTGTCTTTACAGCCTCTAACGGAGATATAATTCATATTTTATGCATTTATCTGAGGGATCTGATAGACAGCTAAATGCCACAGCACATGAGAAAACAGACCTGTAATCCTATAGCTAACCTTACATACCTTGGCTTATTCATTTTAAACTTGGTTTCATTTTCCCACTTGACAATCTGGTGTTATGGATACTGAGGTGCAGCAAATAAAAGTGCCCTAGTCTACAATTTTGGGTAGTAAAAACTCCCAAAACTGAACAGTTTTCCCGGCCTTCAGGGCCCAAATATGATACTGTCTATAGTGCAGTTTTGAACAGTCTTACAGTTTCAGGCTTTAGAATCAAACACAATCTGGTACAGTGATTCTCCAGAATAGATATGATGGCATATTAGGGCCATTGTTGGAAAAAAAAAAAATTACGGAGCCAGGGAGGGTGGTAATAAAACTGGAAAAAAACTGATATTAAATTTTTAAATTCACGACAAAAAACTTGAATATTCTCTGAGATTAAAGTTTTAAATTCACGACAAAAAAACTTGGATATTCTCTGAGATTAAAGTTGTAAATTTAAGAAAAAAAAATTTGGATATTCTCTGAGATTGCAGTTGTAAATTTACAACAAAAAAAGATCACAAATTTACGTGTAAAAAAAAAAAAAAAGAAAAGAAAGAAATTGCATTTTTTTCGTCAAAGGAACCACATCACTTCACTTCGGTGTGTTTACTGAGGAAACGACGGCTCACAATCCGTTGTGTCAGCACCAACCAACCACAAGAAAAACAGGGAAGAGTACATTCTTTAAAATATAAAATTTTATATTTAATTCTTAACTCTAAGCCTGTAAGAGATGAAGCCTGATATGAAGACAAAAGCCTGCTGAAAAAAAAGCTTCTAACCAATGTTGAGAAACAACCACGGTTAACAGTAAAGGTCTACATACACATAATGATGGAAATACTCACCAACTGTTTTCCATTGAACAGTTTAATCTCTCGCTCTCCTACAAGTCGCGAGCTGCCATTATGATCCCTGAGCTGAAGAGAAGAAGAAAAAACAGGTCTGTATTGGCTGATTTTTTTTTCTCTTTCTAATCAATCAGAGTCAGTGATGAACGCAGCTCCAAGCCAACGGCCTCATCCTTTATTTAGCTGGTTGATTCCCAAGGAGCTCATAAATATGCATGAGCCTGCGATTAGCATAGGCACCAAGGACAGGGCCTGTACCTTGGCATTATGACGATCAATCAGAAACACTAAGGGGCTCCTCAGAGGGAAGCTGTCTGTCAGCTTGGCTTTGGGCTGAGTTGATGCACGCACACACACATCAAAAAAAGGTACGCTCAAAGCATACATAACGCACGGACACACACACACACATCACACACAAATCGTGCATCTAAACAACACACACAGAGGCGGACAAAAAGCACACAAAGCATCCATGTACACACCTAAAGGCACAGACAAGGCATGCATATATGAAACACAAACAAGCCACACAGATAGAAAGGCAACGTCAATGTTTATCATTTGTCTCATATTCTTTCCGCTCTCTCATCTTCTGTTTCCTACTTTTTTTTTTCATTCCTTTTCAGAACTGAGTTTGTAATGAGTTTGAAAATTGGCCCATTTCATTTGCTCTCACTGAAATGTCATTATCTGGGGGAAGAAGGAGGGGTTCACGGTGGAGCAGTAATATATTTTTTCTACTCTAACAGGGTTATTAATATATTTTCTCCTGGAGAATTTGTAACAAGGTTATTTGGTGTCCCCAGCAGATCCTATGCATCTCCATGTGCCTCATTTACACTGATTCAGAAAATCTGATTCATCCATGCATTTATTCTGCACCTGTATTGCATTTTACAGCATCGACTGACAGCTACAGCCCTTTTATGATTCCAACATGCTTTAAACTCTTTCTCCTGCAATAGCCCTGCAGTGTTACAGCACCGTTCACCTAAACACGCAACTCAGCGCATGCAAAACAAAAGTCTTCCTTCTTGGATTGCTTCGGGATTGTTTGGCCCATGAGAGACACTTTGATGTCCTTGCTGAACTTACAGTGGCTTGCAAAAGTATTCAGCCCCCTTGAACTTTTCCACATTTTGTCACGTTACGACCACAAATCTAAATATATTTTATTGGAATTTTATGTGAAAGACCAACACAAAGTGGCACACAATTGTGAAGTAGAAAGAAAATTATATATGATTAAAAAAAAAATTTACAAATAAAAAACTGAAAAGTACGGTGTGCAAAAGTATTCAGCCCCCTTTTCTCTGAGTGTAACCAATTGCCTTCAGAAGTTGCCTGATGATTGCTGAATGATCGAATGTTGACCTAATGACTAAATAGAGTCCACCTGTGTGTAATCTAATCTGAGTAGAAATACAGCTGTTCTGTGACGGCCTCAGAGGTTTGTTAAGAGAATATTGGGGAGCAAACAGCATCGTGATGTCTAAGGAACACACCAGACAGGTCAGGGATAAAGTTGTGGAGAAGTTTAAAGCAGGGTTAGGCTATAAAAAGATTTCCCAAGCTTTGAACATCTCACGGAGCGCTGTTCAATCCATCATCCGGAAATGGAAATTGTATGGCACAACTGCAAACCTACCAAGACACGGCCGTCCACCTAAACTTACAGGCCGAACAAGGAGAGCACTGATCAGAGATGCAGCCAAGAGGCCCATGGTGACTCTCGACGAACTGCAGAGATCCACAGCTCAGGTGGGGGAATCTGTCCACAGGACAACTATTAGTCGTGCGCTGCACAAATCTGGCCTTTATGGAAGAGTGGCAAGAAGAAAGCCATTGTTAAAAGAAAACCATAAGAAGTCCCGTTTGCAGTTTGCCAGAAGCCATATGGGAGACACAGCAAACATGTGGAAGAAGGTGCTCTGGTCAGATGAGACCAAAATTGAACTTTTTGGCCTAAATGCAAAACGCTATGTGTGGCGGAAAACTAACACTGCACATCACTCTAAACACACCATCCCCACTGTCAAACATGGTGGTGGCAGCATCATGCTCTGGGGGTGCTTCTCTTCAGCAGGGACAGGGAAGATGGTCAGAGTTGATGGGAAGATGGATGGAGCCAAATACAGGGCAATCTTGGAAGAAAACCTGTTGGAGTCTGCAAAAGACTTGAGACCGGGGCGGAGGTTCACCTTCCAGCAGGACAACGACCCTAAACATAAAGCCAGGGCTACAATGGAATGGTTTAAAACAAAACATATTCATGTGTTAGAATGGCCCAGTCAAAGTCCAGACCTAAATCCAATCGAGAATCTGTGGCAAGATCTGAAAACTGCCGTTCACAAACGCTCTCCATCTAATCTGACTGAGCTTGAGCTGTTTTGCAAGGAAGAATGGGCAAAAATTTCAGTCTCTCGATGAGGAAAGCTGGTAGAGACATACCCCAAAAGACTTGCAGCTGTAATTGCAGCAAAAGGCGGTTCCACAAAGTATTGACTCAGGGGGGCTGAATACTTTTGCACACCGTACTTTTCAGTTTTTTAATCATGTATAATTTTCTTTCTACTTCACAATTGTGTGCCACTTTGTGTTGGTCTTTCACATAAAATTCCAATAAAATATATTTCTGTTTGTGGTCGTAATGTGACAAAATGTGGAAAAGTTCAAGGGGGCTGAATACTTTTGCAAGCCACTGTATCTACTGTCCTTTTACAGTGAGATGACACAAACATTTTTAAATTTTCTGAGCTCTGGGTGAAATTTTTGAATAGTGAACCTTAATGGTTTGAGAGTAATAACAGACCTTGTGTGTCATTCAAGGTGTCCTGTGAAAAGATGTACAAACTTCTTTTATAATGGTGGCCGACGTGGATGGAACTCTTTTTTTCTTCTTGTTGCTATACCATGGTTGGCCAGTGGGCAAAATGTAAGCTCCTAATAAACCCATTCAGTCCCACACGGAAGAGTGTTAACTATACTACTATCAAAGGCAGTACAGATACCAGCTTTACTGAAAGGGAATGTGCTTTATTTAGACTTTTCTAACAAAATAGCAGCCAGGGGTCAGATGTATGAATGATGCTTACGCACAAAAAACATGCACACGTGTAAGGAGTATTTTCAAAGTGTTCATGACGTTTTCATTTTTTCAAGTTGTGAAGCACTTTTATCAATAGATAAAGCTCTATAAATGAACCTTTATCGTCTTTCTCATTTTTAATAATGATGGTTGAGATACCACTGCTGATGATGGTTTCCAGGTACAAATGATGCACAATTGGTGACATTTGACTTCCCCTTTGCCTTTCCTTTCATTGACAGGTGTAATGTGAGGCTGATATGCTGGGAGATATGTGGGGCAGCGGGAGCCGAACAGTGGGGGCGGAAATCGGGCTTGTTCCACAATGATTGCTTTATAAACTTGATGAAAAGAATCTGTATGCATATTTCTGTGTTTGTGCATGCATAAGGAGTATCCCACCTTTTCTGCGTGATACCAACTTGTACAAAATGAACCACTGGCACGAAAGTGAAGCATATCATGTGTTACTACTGAAGATATAAAAAACCTCCAAAAAAATAAAAGCTGTGACCTCAACAGAAACAGTCAGCTCATTTACCTTTTGGTGTCTGCGTAAAGCCTGCCGTTGTTCCGCCGTCTCCGCTAGCGGGGGAAGCAAACGAGATGCTAAGTCATGCGTGACTCAGAGTGCAATCCATCAGCTCCACTCGTATTCACTCCTCCTGCGTTTCTGCAGAGTTGGACACAAAATGAAGACATATGGGAAATCTCAGCTACACTGCGGAACAGAATGGACGAGTTCAGAGATGCCGCAGTGCTTCTGTAGCCGTAGAGGCCCAATAAGCTTTTGTTGTTTTCATCACAAGCTTCATATTGGATTAGTTTTCACTACATTTGGAGGAAGTTCTTTGTTTTTTTTCTACCAACTAGGCACAATCATTTCAAGATTTTCAAAAATTACGGCCTTGCCCTTGGCGACAGCCCGGTGGGTTATAAACAGACTAAATAAATGTTGAAAGCAGCGGTTCCACAAGCACAAATTACGGCAAGTTAGAGCAGGTATGTTATTATTAAGGGGGAATCCTATTTCACCTACTGACCTGCTGCGTAAATTTGAAAAATTCTCAGGCACCAGTTTCAGTATTTTCTTCAGCCTGGAGCAATCTATACAGCCTGCTACAATGATCATTGTCATACATTATTCTATGTATGTTTTGAATGGAATTTTATTGTGCAAAGAGTTCACCTTGTGAACATGCTTCTTGACTTTAAGAGTCAAACAGTTTAAAGAATAAACTGAACAGGAAAATTCAGCTCAAGGCTACTGACTGACTGACTAAATAGACTGAAGAAACAAGTCTATTTATTACCGCTGCAGCAAAATTTTACATCACAAGTTTTCAGTTTAGTTGTATATTTACTAACACTGAAAATACTTTAGAAGTAGCAGCCACAGTTGAGTTCATTTTGAGTTTCTGCGTGATGCTGGTAAATTTAAGATATATCTGGTGCATGTCTGGAAAGCAAAGATGCACAATAAAAAGTTCTCTGCTACTGAAATAGAAATATTTGAGGAAATAAAATGCAAAGGAGGACATGCTGGAGTTCAGCTCAACCAAAAGGTGAGAACCAAATTAAACTGCATTTCACGTAGATATTTTGTTGACTGGAGAAATTGGCAGCATATAATTCATCATTATGATGATATCATAATAAAATTGTACACAGAAGCAAATAAACGAGGCCTATAAAGAAGCCAGAATTAAAATTATTTTCTGTTCATTCCAAGCTCCAGGCAGCCGCTGGGTCCCACACCTATGCACCACTCTGAACCCTACTGAAGGACAAGGCCCCTAATTGGATGTAATGAAGTTAAAGTGGAGAAAGCATAGTCTCTCTTGAGTCTTTCGCCTGACTAGCCTATAAAAATCACCAAAGGCAATTAAAAAGAGAGGGGAGGTGAGGACAGCAAGAGGGGAGGGCAATGGGGGAGTAGAGGGGGGGACTCTAACTGCAGGAGGAGAGAGAATAAAGAGGAAAAAAACAAAAACTTTCAAATTGAGAGGAAAATAATTTTGTAAATTATTCCTCTAAAACTGAAAAGTGCATTAAGATGAATGTGACTGTTTAAAGTGCTTCTAAAAATTCTTTACTTGACTTCCACTTTGTCTTTATGCTGCCACCAGCCACCCGACATTAGAACAGTAATTAAATTGCAGACACAGTGTCTGATGTTTTGACTCCATACTCTCATTACACTGGATTTCAATATGAAAGAATCGGACCACGCTGCCAAAAAAAAAAAGGCTGTATAGGTCAGCTTATTACTACCCATATTTACATTTATTGTCGTGAACAGTGACCTCTAGTGGCCATAGTAATTATGACGGGAGCAAAGGAGGAAGTCAGGTGAGGAAGTACGAAGAGCGACAAAGTCCTCATAGGGAAGGATGGACGGGTCAAACACAGGATCCTACGTAAGTGAAGTCATGTTATTTAGTCACGTGAGGTAACTCGTTAGTCAAGTGACGTAAATTAACTTAACAGTAAGTAACATACCTATTTTAACTCAAACTACGATCTTCTCCTAAACTTAACCAATATATATCGTTTTGGGAGTCGACGACCTATTCTGAGGACGTATTGGAAAGAATACAACGGCTGGTTTGGTCAAGTGCTATGTTGGACAAGATGTATTTAGTACACAGCAGAGGATAACTGTAACTACTCAGCTCAGTTTCATAAATGTGAGACAGACAGATGATTAAATCTTTCTCCACTCGTCCGATTGTTCATTGCCCTCCTCCACCCCTGCTCTCATGCTGAGGGTTCACAGGTTCACTCCACTCTGCTGTTATTTTTCTATAGCTTCTTTGTCCATTCTCTCCTCTGTCAGCCTGCATCATTTTACATTCATTTGCCTCAGAAACACACGCAAACACGCATACCAACCGATACCTTCACACACTTAAATCATCAGTTATCAGAGTACCACAGTCGAACAAAAACATCTTAGCCAAATTCATCAAATGAGGACAAAAGTGAGGAGAACACTTACGTTGCAACATGTGTTCATGTTAAGTTTTGTCAAAATATTAACGGTTAAAAAATCAAATCAAACACTTACAACACATCACAATAATTGTGCATCATCACTGACGGCTGTTCAGTAACGCAGCTGTAAAATTATACAAAATGTGACACATTGCGTTTATGGTAAAGTAACACACAATGTTGTGCACTATATAGTAAATAGCTGCACTATTACTAAACATAAATGTACTGTAAATATTCTATATAAACTGTACATTTTTATATTTCAGACTACCAAAAAAATACTATAAATGTGTTTTTTTTCCCCCCTTTAATTTGTATGAAATTTATTTTTATTGCCTCAGTTTTGTTCTTCTACTTTTGGCCCAATGTTTGCAGTCACAGTAGTAGCAATACTAATAGAAATACTACTACTCATGGGTCGTTGCTACTGCTGGTTGTCACTGGTGTCTGGGCAGGAGAGGAACAGTTACCTGCAACAAGATCAGTATTAGCAAGCCAGCTAGCTCTGTCATGAACCGGACAAGACAGTTAACTTCAGGAGAACATGCAGTATTTGTACCATCACTCCTGTCTCACACATGACTGCAGACTGTAACACATCTCCCCTGCAGAGCCGTTTATTCGGATGGGGCAACATATATGATCATTTCAAAGGTAGCAACATTTAATCAACATCATGTTTACAATTCCATTGAAATCAACTGATTTCGTTGTCGTGGAGGCAGAGAAAGTAACTGTAGTCATATTGAGTTAGTAGTAAAACTACTGGGATGCTGAATAGTAGTTATATTATTAGTTTCACTCAAATCAGCCAAATCGTCTTTACTCTATAGTTATATGCGTTGTTAGAAGCTGACAGCAGTGATGATTATTATTCAGGCAAACTGTCTGAATATGGAGCTTTTCGACAGGGCTTTGGGCAGAGTTCATTGACTCCTATTAAGGAGCTCAGTATCACAGGGCACATGCAGACAGACTTCCTCAGTGTCAGGGAACTGAAAGTGAAGCCTTTGTGTGCCGGAGATGTGTGCGACTGACTCCAACACTAATTTCAGAGTGCTTACTTTGGCTCGCCAAGCTTAACAGAGCATATTAGCCTATGGAGGAATCCTTCTATGGTAATTGTGGCTTAGAAAGAGTGTGTGTGTGTGTGTGTGTGTGTGTTTCTGTGCACGGGAGTGTGTCTGTATGTAAGGAGTGTGGGTTAAGAAGACTGAGATGGAGTGAAAGGAAGAAAGGAACAGTGGGAAATAAAAAAATAAGAGATTTGTGAGATGAAGACAAGCAATATAGTCGAAACAACAACAACCAACATATGGCAAAGTGGCTGCAACCAAAACAATGCGTCAGTTTGACCTCTACTGCCATGATGTGTGGACACTTCCAGCCAAACTAGTCTAAATGTTTACAGTTTCATCACCTGCAAGTGAATTGCTCCATTTTTCATTTTCAGTTGTGTTTTCAGATGATTCCTCTGCTTTACGCTTCTTCAAGGGTTAATTTGCCACCCTGAAAGGTCGACATATCACTGTCAATTGTACTGTCATAGAATTACACAATTATAAACAAAGGAGACCTCTGTGTCACACCAGTGGTGTTGTTAGTGGAAGTGTTACTGAAAAGCGAGAACAATTTTCTCATAAAGCCCAGTGTTTCCTGTCGCAATGATATTCAGTAGATTTGTCTTTTGCTGAATAGATAAGCACATTGGATTTTTCCATCTGCCTCTCACTCCTTAACCCATATGTCATTTCAAAAACTCTGAAAGCAGGAGCTCCATTTGCTCAGGAAGAACACTCCTCAAAATGAGTGCTGCAAAAAAAACAATAACACACAATTTCTGTGACTGGTAACCATCTTCAAGTCTCACAATTAATGTCTCAATGTCTATAATTACAATAGAGCCAAAAGAAAGGACGACAAACAACCGCAGGAGCAAAGATCCTTTTGTCTTTGTCTCTCTCTCTCTCTCTCTCGTCGTCAGCTGTCGTGATGTATTTCTGATCTGAGCAAAAAGCTTGAGACTGTAGCAGAAAGCTCCTGCTCTCCTGTGTGTGTCAACATGTGTGAGAATGTGTGCGTATCTACACATGAATGCCTGTGCGCACACACACACACACACACAGTAGTGTAGTAAGATCTGGCATTTAATATAATTATCTCTTGATTCTCATATTAGACAGTTCACTGCAGCAGGTAAACATCTTAAATCTTTTACAAACATAGATTCAGTAGAGTGAAAGAACGTGGAAAGGTTGGGTTTGTTGGTTACCTTACCCAAAACGCTCTGGAAATATACCTTTTATTTCTTGTTGTTCTCAACGTGCTAAAGGGTTAGCATGGAGCATCACAGGGAACAACTGAAGAGGACATTGTTCTCTATGACGTATGATTTTTAATCTGGTGAGCTGCCCATTGAGTCACTTTAACCTTATTTACGATTATAAACTTGAGTACGGTCGTGGCATGTGAAAGCAACAAAAAATAAATTACAAGCATTTCATTTTTCTTGTAGGTTTAGACCACAGCTGCACATACAAACACGATGGTACCATCATAACTTTTTCCACACTCTCACACCCAGAGGGGGGAAAAAAGCACAAAGCGAATGCTCACTACTGAGCAGCGAGTGCAGCAGAAGGAACCAAACATCAGAGGGCCTGTTAACGCTGCGAAGAGCATTTTGTCTCCTCAAACGACTTGGAGAATACCAGACAAAATGACTCAGACTCTGCTCAAAAGCAGCTGGAGAAGAGAGACGCTCAGCGCAGCCATCACTTTAGAGGGAATTTTATATCAGACAAACCTAATCTAATGCTCTGCTCTTGTTTCAAAACTTCAAACTAGACGGCAACTCATTCTGATGAGGCTGGATCTGAGTGAGAGCATGGGAACCAGATAGAAAGCAAAGCAAAAGAGTATTATAGAAAGCTTACGTTTATTTTCTTCAGGATGACTGCTTCCATCTTTAACAGGCATCTGTGTGTGTGAGAGAGAGAGAAAGAGAGGGAGACAGGAAGATAAAAAAAATGGACAGCAAAATTGTGTAAAATGAAGTGAAACAGCTGCAACACTATAATAAGCTGGTTTGCTCAAACACCAATATTACCAGACAATAAAGAAATACATTCCTTGCAGTATATAGATGTAGACAGAGAGAGAGAGAGATAAAAGTGCAAGAAATGCCAATTCACTATTTGACAAAAAAATAACAGAAACAGTTTCCTTCACAGAAGACTACCCGGGGACATGAAGAAAGACAGAAAGCAAGAAGGAGAAAACAGCGAGTGGCTGCACTGTAACAAGCTCTGCTCCTCAAATGACTGTCGGACGCGGAGAGGCAATTACAGCGTAACCCGCAAACTGGCCCGATGCGGAGAGGTAAAGAAAACAAGCTGTGACTGGCAGAACAGGAGAAAGACTGTAAGTGGACAGACAGACTGATAGAGAGGTGTGTCGGTGTGATAAAAATCAACTTGTAAACACCCTGTCACATTTATTCAGGGGAGGAAGAGGTGATAATGCTCAGTATTCTCAACAGGTTTGCAGTTTACTTTGGCGGTAGGGGGGAGGTGTAAAGTGGGGAAAATGCTTCTTATTCCCTTATTCAGTTTGTGACATTTTTATTGACAATGTAATTATGTGTTTGTGGGTTTGTTTGTGGGTTTACAATGGCCCCAATACAGTGCAGGTCAATTGAATTTTGGTACTGTTTTGAAACCACCGAAGAAGAAGAAAAAAAAAAAGATTTCTAGAAACAATGTCACTTGGAATAATCTACCAACAATGTGATTGGTTTTCACTAGAACTAGATGGGTGACAAAAACCTGAATGATATAGTTTTTTCCATTTGTCAACTTACAGTTTAGGGTCAGATTCACAACTCGGTCCGATACCAGGCAAGCTGAAACTAGCTGCATGGCTAAATGTAGATGTAGGGGACAAACCGTTTATTCAAACGGTTCAAATGAAATGTTTTAATATTACAGGCAAAAGTTATCTGTTAAAATCAGCAGATGCAATGCTCAATTTCAAATCTTCTGTTTCGACGTCACCTAACTGCTACTGAGCAGACACAGAGCGTTACACATGTGAGATTATAAACCTGCAACCTGAGCAGCTACAGGTAAAAAAAAAAAACTGCAATAATTCCAAACTGCAACAACAGTCGCCATGGCAATGGCCGCTTGCCATATTCCCCGGCACTCCACTTGACCGGGGACGATTATCCAAGCACCTATAAAGAACTTCTGCTGCTTTTCGCCTCTCACAGCCCCAGCCTCACTCTGGGATGCACCCGACGTTCTCCTCTCACTCCCTTCCTGCTGAAGTGTGTATGTATGTATGTACGTATGTGTGTGTGTGTGTGTGTAGTGTAGTTAATACAGGTGTGCATGCATGGAAAGAAACCAATACCAGTATCAGATATTGGAGCGAATGCATTTGTGTATATTGTGTGTGTGTGTGTGTGTGTGTGGATCATTAACTCTCTCAGGTTGTCTATAAAAATGACAAAGATGAATTATTGCTACTTAAGTCCCATATGAGCCTGGGGCAGCCTAGGTAATGGAGTGTGTGTGTGTGTGTGTGTGTGTGTGTGTGTGTGTATCTATGTGAGCCTTTGTGTGTATCTGTTTAAGGTTTTCTGGTTCTGCAGAGGAGGACCAGGACAGAAGAAAGAGAGCTGGCAAGTTCTACCATGCATCACAATTCTGTCTGTGTGTGTGTGTGTGTGTGTGTGTGTGTGTGTGTGTGTGTGTCCTGGTATTTATCACATTATGGGGACATCGATCTGTTTACACAGTCACGTCCAGGGGACCTCAAACAGTATGGGGACAAAAAATCAGGTCCCCAGGAGGAAAACCCTTTTAAATGAATGCCAGAGTCATTATGAAGGTGCCTGTGAAGTTTTTAGCTTTGGCCCATTAGACATGTTCACCAGTCAGTGTGTGTGTGTGAAGGGTGCTCAGTTGCGCCCCCGATAGTATCCAGCTGGTAGTGCACTCACTGCTTCACACACACACACCTTCCAAATATGGTTCGGACCGCCCACTTCCTGGTCCCCATTAAGAAGGTTTTCAGGAATAATATAGTAATATATAATAATATAAAATATAATGTAAAGTCAATGTAAATAATATAGTATAATATGGTACATTATAATAATAATTACTAATATAATGTAACATAGTATAATATATAGTATAGTACAGCAATATGACAGTATATAGTATAAAATAGTATATATATATACTGTATATATATACACACATACCCTCAGTGTCCAGTTTATTGGGTACACCTAGCTAAAGTAATGCAGTCTTATTCAACAGACCTCCAATAAATCCCCCTTCATGAAGGTTATAATGTTCAGTTTGTGTTGTTTTAGAGATGCGTAGATTCAACTGTATAATCATTTTGGAGGATGTAGTATGTGGTGCTGTTGAACTGTACTGCATTATACAGAGAGGTGTTTCTGTTATTTAGCCTACCCTGATTGAAATGAATGAGGTGGACAAAATAATAGAAACACCCGGACAGTATAACACAGTACAGTTCAACAGCACCACATAGTACATCCTCCAAAATGACCACACGGTAGAATCTACACCTCTTTAAAACATTTTAAACAAAAACTGAACACTATAACCTCCATGAAGGTAGGATATATTGTAGGGCTGTTGTATTAGACTGCATTAGTTTAGCTAGGTTTACCTAATGGTCTGGCAACTGAGTGTACATATGTACAGTATATACTGTATATATATATAACATAATATATAGTATAGTACAGCAATATAACATAGAATAATAGAATATCAAATATAATATGGGAGTATGGTTATAGTATATTATATATATCTAAATATATCAACAAATATAACGAATCAGACCAATGAGTGGCGTGAGTGTCTCAAGTGTACCAAACACTGTGGAGAAATGGGTCTGTGTGTGGTGTTACAGTCTGATGGCAGCAGGTACAAATGAGTGCCTGAATCGCTCTGTTTTGCTCCTGGGTGGGTGGCTGAATGAGCTGCCCCCACCACTGACTCCAGACTGTCCAGTCCCAGCCCGACCACAGAACTGGCTTTCTTTACCAGTTTGTTCAGTCTCTGGCCTCACCAGCCTTGCTGCCACCTCCTAGCACACCACAGCAAAGAACAGAGCACTGGGTACTACAGACTGGTAGAAGGTCTTCAGGATCCTGTTGCACACACTGAAGGATCAGAGTCTCCTCAGGAAGACCAGTCTGCTCTGTCCCTTCCTGAATAGGACATCAGTGTTATGAGCAGTTCAGTTTTTTATTGATTTGGACCCCAAGGTACCTGTATGAGTCCACCCTCTCCACTTCCTGTCCCTGGTTTAACAGGGACAGGGGCCCTCGTGTTCCTCTGGTAGTCCACCACCAGCTCTTTGGTCTTGCTGTTATTGAGCTTCAGGTTAGTGATGTGTCGGTTCAAAGAGATGGCTCTTTTAAGTGAATGATGGGAGCCGGCTCCCATCTGCGACGGAGCCGTTTTATTTAGTTTTTTTGTTTGTAAAGTAATACAAGGCAGAATGATACGACGATCTCCACGTCACGGGTGCTCCATGCAGTCAGTGACTGAATGTCACGTGCAGGGCAGATAATAACAGAGAGGAGAAACCGGATCAGCCCCACTAAGCTGAGGCACTTGGTCTTCCTCAATGCCAATCTGCCCTGAAAAAAATTATAAAAAGTTAGTTAGATAGTTGATGGTGGTTAGTTCATAGAGACACCTAAAACTGTTGGATGCTGCTGCTTTGCAATTTATTTATTTATGATTATTTTTACTTCACTTTACTTTTTCAGTACTTTACTTTTATATTATATTATATATATATATATATATATATATATATATATATATATATATACAGTATATTGTACTTGTTATTTTTAGGTTTTCTTTTGTTAATACTAAAATAAAGCTCTGCTGTTTTGTTAGGGGTGTGTGTCAATAGCTTTAAATTTAAGTTTTTATAGGTGTTTCTATCTGCTTTGTGTAGCAGAGTGGTTCTACAAGCAAGTCAGTGCATTCATTGGGTGGTTTCAGAGTTACAAGGGTCTGTAAATGCAATGAAAACAATTGGCTACAGCAATTTATTGATATTAGAAAATGTAATTTTTTACTTTTGAATACTTCAGTACAAAGGATGTATTGAACAATTTAAGTGATATATGTGTACACATACAAATCATAAGTCAAAACAGCGCTAAAATTGGCTGGATTATAATAGGTATAAGACTTATACTGTAAGTGATAAAATGAAGAGCCGTTTGGGAGCCGAAAGAGCCGACTCTCCTAGGTGAGCTGAGCCAAATTATCCGGCTCATTAAAAAGAACCGGAATTCCCATCACTACTTCAGGTGACTGTTGTTGCACCATGTAATGCAAACAACTCTAATTGATTACTCTTGGAAGGGATGTTGTACAATCGATCATGTTAATGATAGCCTTGTTTTCTTATTTTATTTTATTTTATTTTTCACTATGTTGACTTTAGGATCAAGATTTGTAGTGAAGGCAACCCAGGTTTATAGAGCATGTTTTAAAAAACAAAAGGTTTTGTTCAAAGTATTTTACAGAGAAAAATACAATTTAATAAAATAAAATAAAAATGGTAAAACTGTAACAGACAGAATTCTAAAATGACTAGGTCTAATAATTGTCAGCCATTGTCAAATAGTTCTGTATCCTGATACAAATTTTACACTGAAATAAGCAAAGCTATGTGTGTAACTGTGGCTTCCGCTGGCAGGCTTTTATTGTGAAATCGCGCAGGAAGTAGGCTGTATGTTCAACCTCAGCTTGATAAATAGTTAAATGCCGTTCCTTCGTCCAAGTGCAGGTGGTTGTTGGAAATCAAACACGTGGATGGAAATCAAAAACAGTGCAGAAATCAGCGGAGTGAGTGGTGTGCTTGGTAAGTGCTCAGTGTTTTCAGATTCAGTTTCAGAGTTTTGTGCGTTATGAAGCAGTTTATTCATGAAAATGTTTGGTTCTCTTGTTTAAAGGATGCTAGCCAAACGCAGTTGTATCAACTAGCTAGCTAACGTTACTGTGCCAAAGTTAACAGTTAGCTAGCTAGGTAACTAAAGCAGGGATTAAAGTTTTAGGGCCCCATTACTGATTAAGTCGAATTAAACTAACTACCTAACCAACTACCTAAACAAATGAATACATAAATGAATAAATGAAGTTTGTGAGGTGAGGTGAGGTGAGGTTGTGTGATAGAGTAAGCTACTGCCCACTGAAGTCCAATAATCGAACTAAATTAATGCACCGTTAACTGGGAATATGTTCAAGCATCTAAGCATGAGAGTAAATATGTTGCACAGCTAACAACTTTAAAAGCCTCAAATGTAATTGTACTTAAACTGAAGCCGAAGCTATCTACATTTTTTTAACATTTCTCTGCAGTTTAAAATGCCACCAAGGGTCAGTCCTCTTAAAGATGCCCTTCATCATGTTCGCTCAAAAACGGACAAAACATCAAAACTGAAGGTGAAGTACATAGATGCAGTGAAAGGTAAGATGGTGTCAGATGTGGTATTTAACATTATTTATATATATATATCACTCTTCATCTGCATTGTGTTTTTTTTTAATACATAATGCCACAGACTAATTGATAATTGTTGTACATATGATTTCATGTTTCATTGAAAATGTCTTTTTATTTATTTTCTCTTACAGGACGTGGTGTATTCGCCCTAGGTTCATTCTCCAAAGAAGATTTCGTAGTTGAATACAGGGGGGATATGATGAATAATGCCGAATTCCACAGAAGAAGTATTTACCACCCATCATGTGCTGCATTTATGTTTGCGTTCAAGTGGCGAGGGAAGACATGGTGGTAAGATTTTAAGATAAACCTTAACCATACTCCTTTATACTAAACGCCTTACGCAACTCCAAGAGAAAGGTAAGGCTCTGATGTTGTTGTATACATTGTCTATTAAATTTGACATACAGTATGCAGGGCTTTCTCCCAAATAATAAATTTCTTTGTAGAAGAACTGAATGAGACCTTACATTTATGTAATATTGTTTTTGTCCTTTTTAAGTATTGATGCCTCAAGAGAAGATGAATCATTTGGGCGGCTAGTCAATGATGAGCACAGACGTCCAAACTGTAGGATGAAAAAAATTGACGTGGATGGACTCCCGCACCTATGTCTGTTTGCCCTAAATGATATAAATGCAGGAGAAGAAATTACCTATGACTATGGAGGTGAAGACTGCCCGTGGAGAATACAAGTATGTGGCACAACTACACAGTGTTGCAGAATATCTCAAAATACCTTTGTGGTTGAAGGTATACTCATTTCAAACTATTAGAATCTAAATTATCTCTATTTCTGTTTAATATTTATATACAGTATATTTAGGACATATAATCTTTTATGGTAATCTATTGTGAATCAGGACTGCCAAACAGTTTTATGTAATGCAACTAGAAGGCTAATGATAATGGGAGATTTAGGACAGATTTGAACCTTCATAGAGACTTTCCTTTTGGTAAAATATCACTCTATTCTGGGACGTTCACGACGTCCCCACAGCACACCTTCCGTCAGTGTTTAGGTAGAAAGTTTGTGTTAAGTATCTGACAAACTGGACGCAATTGGTCCCCATAAGGGACCACGACATGGTGTGTGAAATGTCCCCACAAAGCTGGTTTTTATCAATGTGTGTGAAAGCAGACAGCGGTGGACGGTGCAGGAAGAAACATTCTAATTGAATTTATGTTTTTTCTCTCAAGTCTGGTGTCTGTTGACATGCATTACATTTAGAGGCATGTCCTTAAGGAAATGAATTAGTCTAACTAAATATTATGTAGTGTTTACATCATATTGACCAATTGTTTTTCATATTTGCAGATGACCACACATGCAGCACATGTCAATCCCGTGGAAAGCTCCCATCCTGCTGTCCCTTCAGAGACACAGATGGATGAAGCTACTAGTCGACAGAAGACTAATCAACAGGTACATTCACGTTTAACACTTTAGCTTTACTCTTAGAGTCTTTCTGAGTCATCTTTTTCTGCTTTTGTTTCATTTTAAGCAGGTAAATAAGGGAAGTAAATCTATTATGATGGTAATCTACTGTGAAGCAGGACTGCCAAACAGTTTTATGTAATGCAACTAGAAGGCTAATGATAATGTGAGATTTAGGACAGATTTGAACCTTCATAGAGACTTTCCTTTTGGTAAAATATCACTCTATTCTGGGACGTTCACGACGTCCCCACAGCACACCTTCCGTCAGTGTTTAGGTAGAAAGTTTGTGTTAAGTATCTGACAAACTGGACGCAATTGGTCCCCATAAGGGACCACGACATGGTGTGTGAAATGTCCCCACAAAGCTGGTTTTTATCAATGTGTGTGAAAGCAGACAGCGGTGGACGGTGCAGGAAGAAACATTCTAATTGAATTTATGTTTTTTCTCTCAAGTCTGGTGTCTGTTGACATGCATTACATTTAGAGGCATGTCCTTAAGGAAATGAATTAGTCTAACTAAATATTATGTAGTGTTTACATCATATTGACCAATTGTTTTTCATATTTGCAGATGACTACACATGCAGCACATGTCAATCCCGTGGAAAGCTCCCATCCTGCTGTCCCTTCAGAGACACAGATGGATGAAGCTACTAGTCGACAGAAGACTAATCAACAGGTACATTCACGTTTAACACTTTAGCTTTACTCTTAGTCTTTCTGAGTCATCTTTTTCTGCTTTTGTTTCATTTTAAGCAGGTAAATAAGGGAAGTAAATCTATTATGATGGTAATCTACTGTGAAGCAGGACTGCCAAACAGTTTTATGTAATGCAACTAGAAGGCTAATGATAATGGGAGATTTAGGACAGATTTGAACCTTCATAGGGACTTTCCTTTTGGTAAAATATCACTCTATTCTGGGACGTTCACGACGTCCCCACAGCACACCTTCCGTCAGTGTTTAGGTAGAAAGTTTGTGTTAAGTATCTGACAAACTGGACGCAATTGGTCCCCATAAGGGACCACGACATGGTGTGTGAAATGTCCCCACAAAGCTTTTAATCAATGGGTGTGAAAGCAGACAGCGGTGGATGGTGCAGGAAGAAACATTCTAGTTGAATTTATGTTTTTTCTCTCAAGTCTGGTGTCTGTTGACATGTATTACATTTAGAAACATGTCCTTAAGGAAATGAATTAGTCTAACTAAACATAGCATAAGCAACACCACTAAAATGACCATACAAGACTACCTGTCTTGCATGGTTAGTTTGTAAGCATGTTTTATTTAACAAAAACATTACCATTGAGTAAATAGAAGACGCACTGTGTCTTGCTTTTCTAAAATCAGCAGCGAAAAATAAGTGTGAGCAGAGGCTTCCCCGCTTTAGTGAACCAGCTTTGCTACCAGGAACAGAAATGTATTAGATAATGCTGATATTTAAACATAATTTAATTGACTTGCTAAAAAAGACGAGACAAAGAAGGAGAGAAAGAGAGGGATATAGAAAGTGTACACGCTTGGGTGATCAAGAGAGAGGAAGTGTGGACAGACAAAGAGGTGAAACTTAACTTTTATCAGGTAATGGTATTCCTCTTCTTCATCTTCCAATCGGTGCATTCGCGCCACCAAATTCAAGCTGCCACTTCAACGTAAAAAACGCGAAAGGCCCTGTTTGTCTGTTCTGGGCTACTGTAGAAACATGGCAGTGCAACATGGTGGACTCTGTGGAAGAGGACCCGCTCCCTATGTAGATATAAAGGGCTCATTCTAAGCTAACGAAAACACGATTCTTAGTTTCAGGAAATTATATTAATATTATATTCCATTTTTGATAATGGATGAATGAAATCCGACACACTGAACCTTTTTAATAGTTGAATGCACCTAAATGTTTTATAATTAAGTGTTCCTGCAAAAACAAATGACACATTGATTGGGTATGGTCAGCATTCTTGTGAAGTCTGCATCTTATTGAGAATGTTATTTTTTTTCATAGAACCATCAGCAGAGGAGACTCTTCCACCTGCAGAGGAGAATGAAATCCCACCAACACACAAGAGACACAAACCGCCATCAGCAGAGGATGAGGTAGCTGCTGGAGTCAGTGTTGTGAGACCCTCTTCCAGAGGTAAATTTTAGTTATTCTAGTAACGGACCTATGAGCCTGAATAGGTTAAACAATGTAACCAACGGATGGATGTATAGTAAGAACTAGTTACTCATTTGGTAGAAGCATATGTGTTAGTACTAATGCTAGTACTAAGTGTTTCAAGTAGTTAAAGTAGCTTTAATATTAATTGACATTATGTTCAAGAAGCTAACATTGCTGAAACCATAGTAATGTAGTAGTGCTTTACTTTAGCATGATGGTTATCCAAAAGGTTTTTAAACGCATTCTACTTTTTTAGTTTGATTGCATAATGCCACTTAAGCAGCCTTGTGTCAAAACCGATATCCTCAAGCACAGTATCTAATCTGGTAGAAGATGATGTATACGTGTATGATAAATATTGTTGATTTCCTCTTCCCCAGTGTTCATTTCAGCCCAAGTGGCAGAATGCACAAATTGTTGAACGCTCAATTTGTACTGTAGATGTTACTATGCATATACATATACTGATACCGGCTTTAGAACTTACAGGACTTGTAGCTCACGCCCTTCCTTCTACTTTTATTTACAAATTAGTTTTTCTGCTCACTTACAGGTAAAGCTGGCCAGAAAAAAACACCCTGGCAGCAGACAGAGGTGCAGGCGGTCGAGAGGCACATGAAACGATTCATCACCGTTTCAGCCGTTGTACCGGCAAAAAGTGACTGTGAGAAATGTTTAAGGGCTGAACCAGAAGCTCTCAAGAACCGGGACTGGCAAACCTTGAAATTTTATGTTTATAACCGCATTACAGCCTACAAAAGAAAAGTTCAGTGTAATTAGTATGGTGATTACCAACGCACAGGCTGGTTTACATTCAAATTCCTCAGCAAGATACTTAAGGTGTTGAATGCATGTTAAATGCATTTCCTAGTTTCAAAATATATTTGCAAAGCAGTTTTCAAATGTTTTGCATTGTTCACATTCAATATTTGCTTGCTGTCAGAAGTGAAATGTGAGAGAAAGAGACTGGGCAGGCCTCTGAGTTTTCCAGTTACCTGGAGTCATTAAAAAGTTTAAATGTGCAATTTAAATGAGAGTTTGATTTCTTGGAATTTAACTAATGACAGTCACTACTACGAACTACATGTAACTTACGACAAATGTGTGAGATGATTGGTAGTATTATTAGGGTGGTGCTAAGTGCCATTATTGTGGTTTGTTTCCGTGGCTGTATTTGGGTATTTGGTCTCATCCCTATGGGTAGCAGGTGGCTAACTATGAAAAATTAATATGAAGACATAACCAGGGTGGTCAAGGACAACTCAATTTCAGCCAGGTAGCAGTTTACAGTACATGTCGCAGGAGCAACTGTGTATGCTCAGCCATTTTTATTGTGAGTCAACCTTGTGAGAAGTAAAATGCAATAATCTGAGGTTTGACTTGATATAGATGTATATAATTTGCCATTTTAATGTAGAAATAATACTTATAGTAATACTAATAATGATAATTCTAGCATGGTCCCCAGTAATCAAATGGGAATCTGTGTGAGTTATGCAAAATTATGCAAATTATATTTAAATTCGGTCCCCGTCAACCCTGTTCACTGTGTTTTTCATAGGTCCCCAGTTAGCATGGTGAAATCATTACTTCATCAATGTAGAGATTTGAAGGCGTGTATAGGCTAACTAAGCAGTGGCAAGTGTACCTAATTTTTTTCACACTTCTAGGCCCTCTAGAAAGGGTGGTCCCCGCAGGTGATGATTAAAAGGTTGGTCCCCATTATAAATGAAAACCAGTATGTGTGTGTGTGTGTGTGTGTGTGTGTGTGTGTAATTTTTTTCCCCCCATTTCGTCTCATCTCTTGTCTTCTCAGGAGATCTGGCCCCCCCCCTCTTCACCCTCTTATCTTTAACATTTGGCAGGGGGGCATTATTGGCTGAGCAGAGGCAATAATTCAACTCGCCCTGCCTTGACACACACACACAACCACACACAAGGTCACACCTTCGGACAGGGGTGATGAAATATTGATAATGTTGATAAATATAATGATTATTTTACCGCCTTCAGTCCAGTATAACAGCCTGAAGCAAGGTTCAAATAACATTCTGTGTATGAGTGTGTGTGTGTGTGTGTGTGTTTAAATTATAATGTCGCAGCCCCATGAAATAATATGAATGTGTCTTCTCATGTATGCATGTGCAACCTTTTCTTGTCTATAAAATATTTGTTGTTTGTATTATTAAAAAAACAAACAGTTGAAAAACCCTCAAAATTAAAATAAAATTATGGTGAAAATGGATTTTGTTGTTTTAGCATTTTCTTTTGTTACAATGGTAAATACTCAGCAGCTCATCTGCATTGTTTCTCTTCGCTTTTGGTCTTTGGAAGCAGTTTCTGAGCTGTATGAGGACCTTGTTTACTGTAAAGTGCCATGATGACTTTTCTCTTTCAGGAAACAGCAACTTTCAGGTGCGTGGGGACATAAAGTCTGTCAGAAAATCTGTTTAGACTGACCTGCTAAAGAAAAAATTGAAACACAAAAATGATGAAGCTCACATAAATGCAGGTCTGTGTACATAACAAGCCGTGTGTCCTGTGTTTTCCCAGCTTCACGTCGGACAGGAAACCTGTGATCCACCTGCAGGTGGGATCAGGCACACTAAGCTGGGAGAGCTTCTGCTGAAGAAGAGCCAAAGTAACTGCGTTGGCCGGGAATCGAACCCGGGTCAACTGCTTGGAAGGCAGCTATGCTAACCACTATACCACCAACGCCTACACAATGCAAATAAAAGTACAGAGAAAGAAATTAAACAAACAAAATGGTTCGATGTCTATACGAAACAAAAGTGACGTGAAACTTACGTGATCTAGTTGGTGCACATTATGGACACGTGTGTAGTTATTTTTTCTGCTGTGATTTATGAACCTAAATTTAGTTTCTGAAACTATAATTGCTTATTGTTCATATGAGTGATTGTTTTCTTGATACTGTGAATAATCGTTATTATTATTATTATTATACGCTTCATCTGTGTTTTAAATGCGCTCTGCCTTTACAATTTTAGAAAAAAACTTGTCAGGCAATATCAATGAGTGGGTGAAGTGTGTGTCCTCTGCTGCAAACACTCTGTCTGACTGTGTGTGTGTGTGTGTGTGTGTGTGTGTGTGTGTGTGACTATGTGTGGGGATCCTGCCTGTAATGTTTTAGCTTGACACTTTGATGACCTGTTCAAATTGTTGAGGATGATTGCCAGCAATCATATCTCTGCTTGCAGTCCCTCTCTGTCTGTCTCCAACACTCACACACACACACTCACACACACACACACACACACACACACACACACACACACACACACACACACACACTGTTCTGTCTCGGTGGGTTCATCATCTTCACTCATCTCTTGTTTCTCTCTCTCTCTCTAACCTCTGTGGACTGCCATCCTCTCTTTCACCCAGACCAGTGCAACCCTGTCTTTCTGCCTCTGTTTCTGGCTCTCTCACTCACTCACATTCACACACACACACACACACACACACACACACATAATGGGGTTCATTTCACAGCACATTGCCGCCATTATTTGCCATTTCTACCGATGGCCATAATCATGGAGACTGAGATGAGTATATGCTGAAATCATTCCCTCTCCAGTCAGATCAGCCTGCCCTCAGCGTTTGTGTGTTTGTGTGTATGTGTGTGTGCGTTATGTACAATATATGTATGTGTTTGGGTGTGTATTGTGGAAATATGCATGTGTGGGAATGCGCATAGGGTGCACTTCTCATTTGCATTTATGTCACTTGTTTATCTGTGTATTTTTGCATGTTTATCTCCTCTTCTTGTTGTCTGATGAACAGCCTGTTCGAACAGGAAACCCCAAAGTATTGTGCTGAGAGCTTTATGTGTGTGTGTGTGTGTGTGTGAGTGTGAGAGTGTGTGTTTTGGGGTGTATTCTGTTTTTGAACTTTTAAAGATAAAGTGTTTTTGAGAAAGAGCAATACGCAAGGAAAGTAGTAAACAAATGAGCAGACAAACAGATAGAGAAGATGATATATGAGAAGGAAAAGGAAAAAAAAAGAAAAGAAAACCCACAGAGAAAGAGACCGGCAGAGAGAGATTTATACAGAATCAGGACCAAAAGAGAGGGAAAATGGAAAGAGAAGAAGGAGATCCAGGGAGAACAGGAACAGAGGCATATCGAAAAAGGCCCCTTTTTATAAAACTATGTTTAGGTGGAATAGAGGGGTTGAATCTTCCCTCTGGCTTCCTTGCAGTGTTATTGCAGGACTAAATAGAGATAAAAAAAAAATTCCCAAGAGAGACAATTTTCTCTCCGATGCTCTTTGCTCGATGTGAAGGTTGCTGTAATTTAGCTCCTCGCCCGGGGAGGAACACGGTGCCACAGCTAGGTCATCAGAAAGCATCGGTTCACTAAAATGCCAAGGAGATTATTCCTCATTTCAAGCAGTTAAAAAGCCGACCAGGAGAGGAAGAAAAGAAGTCGGCGGGATGGGAGAAAGACGTGAGAAGAGATGACAAGAGCAGGGGAAAGGAGGAGAGGAGTGGAGAGGAGATGAGAGGAGAGGGCGAAAGGAGACAAAGACAGAAGAGGTTAGAAGGAGACAGGAGTAGATAAAAGATGAGGTGAGTAGAAAGAAAGTGTAGCGACAAAGTAGAGGGGTGAGGAGGAGAGAGGAAGGCAGAGAGCACGAGTGGAGAAGAGACAAGTGTGAGATAATAGAAGAAATATGAAGATAAGAGACGGAGGAGAGACAAGAGGACCAAATAGGAGAGAGGAGACAAGGATAACAAGTAATAACCCTAGTAAGAGGAGGAAACATCAAATCCTCTAGTTTCACTGTGGCATTTTCACAAAACTGGGTGACTGACTAATAATAATGGTCAAAAATGATCCAGCAGAGGCCGTGATAGCCTGACTTTTAGTGCCTCATGTTGGTCAAACTCGGAAATCACTAGATCCCACAGCTCCCTTAATGCAGCTCAGTAGCATCTTTTGTTAGACCCTCCATGTCTGGTTGACCCCGATGTCTTTCAAACTCCAAGCCATGCTCATGTAACTGCTTGATTATGAAAAAAAACCTTAAATTTGGGACCGTGCAATTCCTTGTATTCCTCATTTATTGTTCAATCCCAATCGCTTAAAAAGAAAGTGAAGCTTTTTGAAAAACTCCCCCTGTGGCAGATGGAGCAGCAGGGCAACTGAACTATGACAAGAATGCAGTAAAATAGTGGGAATAGTACTACAGGCGTGTATATTCAAGTGGCGTGTTGTACAGTAAAGATGCAGTGGTGGAGGGATGGAGGGTGTCCAGCAGGAAACAGGAGCAGAGCAGCGGACATCATTATAATTCAAGGTAGAAAGCTGACTTATCACCTTCTAGTCCCCTGCCGTGAGCTCAGTGCCCCATACTAATACACACACACACACACACACACACACCCTCAGCATCGTCACGTTGGGTGGAGGCATGACCCCTGGTCCTGCTGTGTGAATAGCAACATGCATGCGGTACACAAATATGCTAATATATGCATAATCCTTCACATATGCATACATGTTACTACACAGATGATTACTCAATTCTACAAAGGTGAATACACACACACACACACACACACACACACACACACACACACACACACACACACACACACAACACACAGACTGGGAATGACTTTTGACCTGTGCTGCTGCGATGGTGTTTTTGTAGGAGGGCAGCAATCTCCTGGTGTTGTTTTCATTGGCCTGTCGCTTGGTGGTAGGTCACACACACACACACACACACACACACACACACATCCAACGTCTTTTCTCACATACGGTCCTTCTGTTTTACACACACATGCATTCTTCCTGCCTCATGCACTCACACATTCAGTCTCTCCATGTCCAGATGTCTGCGCTCTCACACACACATCCAGGGACTGACACCACGGTGACCCTCTCGTCTCCTCGCTGAGGCCCCCTGTAGCTCCTGGTAATAGAAAAATAAGACAGAAGGAGAAGAGACCACTGAGCCTCCCTGTAGGATCAGCAGGTCGTGTACCTGACAGGTATTCCTAAAGGCTGAGAGGTTGAATCCTGCAGGCAGAATCCTGTTATGACAGACTTTCTCTCCTACTGGTCCACTTCTTATTTCACCCCAGATTGTCTGCAGTATTTAAATTTTGTGAAACGGTCTTATTTTCAATAGCAGTGTGGTTGTCGTCTTGTTCGTAGAGAGGGACAGACCCACGTAGAAATTGTAGCTGTTTTTACATATAGTCCCAGAATTTTAAGAGACAGCGAATGATTTGACAAGTGATCATAGGAAATATTTCAAAATCCCTTTCAAATCCTTTTCAGTCAGTGACTGATCTGAAATCTCCAGCCAACAACACTGAGTGCAACGCCCCACTCATGGAATATCGTATGCATCCCCAATGCGCACCCCTCCACCTCACGTTGCACCCTTTCACATATCTTTAACAAAAACGTAATAATGAGACTGATCCACTGTGATTCATGCATATTCATTGTTGGAATAAGGGGATTCCTGAGCACCGCTTTGTTTACCGCATTGACTCATTTTACCTTCATGTCAAAACCGCAAAAATGTTCTTCATTATCATCATAGATGAAGAAAAAGAAGAAGAACCGGACTTGGAAGACAGCAGAGACTGTAAAGGGCCAGACAGTTTTATGAAGTTTGACACACAATAGTATCAGGTTCATTTGCAGAGGTGGAGCACTCTTCTGGTTTCAGCCCCATCCGCTGCAGTAAATATACTGTGCTGTTCAATGGCAGCCTTCGGGTTTGTTCACCTCTGGCTTACACTTTTAGCCTCTTAAATACAGTTGCCAGTCAATAACCTGGAACTGCTCAGCTGAAGAGGTTGTTGTTGAGCAGATGTGAGGTCCTGATTGCATTTTAATGCCACGATGGAGGTGGTGTGTCTGTCTTATCTATATGGTAACTAGCGAAAACATTGTTATTCTGTTGCAAAAACATTGTTATTCTGAACACAGCTCACTTTGTAACTGCTGATTACATGGATCTATCAGCTAGAGAGGCGTTTCCAATTGTTTTTCCATCCGACTGCAATCAACAGACGCTCAGGCAAGTGTGCACCCATACGCACACGCCCACACACCGAACACAAACACACACGCCGCTGCCTCGTCAGCTGAAGCAACACTCACACAAAGACACGCATGTGCACATCGTCATAAATACACTGTACACCCGGAGACAGCAGGGTATCTTTCACTGGTTGTCGAGGTATGACTTTACGTATGTTGTCCTTTAGAATAGCGCACCTCACAGCCTCCTCATTCATTTCAACGCAAAACATGGTTTGATACAGCAGCTGTATGGGAAGTTAGCGAATGGCATAACGTGAATAAACGTGAGTAAAGTCCGTGAATGGGGTTACCCTCATAGAACTGGAGTTACATCCGGTAACTACTACTTTCTGCCGATAGATTCATAGGCGATGGTGGTCGTTTAACAATGACGACAACAAGGATACAGCAAAACTGAGGGAGTTAGAAGGCAACATGTCAGTCAAAGGCAGAGAGATGAACCAGAAACAAACTGTTCTGAATGCCCACCCACTGTACAGTAAAATGAAGTACAAACATCAGCTTATGAACACCATTAGTAAGGGCTGGTCCGCTGCCAAGCACTCCCTCATTTTCACAAGCAGTCGTAACGTAAAACTTCATTTTCTGGGAAGTTGTTTAAAGGCGGCGGTTGATTGTTTGAATTCATATTAGAGCGATTATATCTCCGTTTTGTTATGACAGGCCTTTTCTAACCACTTGTGATGATGTTTCTGGGTATAAGCTGTCATTTTCACTGTCAGTTGTTAAAGCTTGTTGCTTCACAAATGTAATACAAGACAAAATATAGCCTTTAAAGGCGCTTTCATTTTGCCAGCCAAAGACCACAGAGTTGTCTCTCATCCATTATCCTGTAAGTAAAATAATTTGTTTTAACTTTTGGAATATTGAAAAACAAAATTTAAGTGTCCCTTTTTGAATTATTCAGTCTGACTGCTAATCAACAGCTCACAAAACAGGGACAGTTTTCGACGTAAGAGCGAAATGCAGTCAGTGTGAGTTCAACAAGGCTTTGTGTAGCTGACACTTAACACGCTTATGTGTGTTGTCTCTAAAATAACCTCGTCTCTGTGGGCAGTTTGGTGATTATTGACTCTGTGTTTACTGTGACTGGGACTAAAAGCTGCCATCTCAGTGGCACAAATGGCACATTTGATTGCTGTTTTGTTTTTTTTCATGTTTAAACAGTACATTAAGTCCAGTTCTTTATGTGCGTGTGTTTGAAAATAGATGAGAGTTGGGAAACCAGCAACGCAATGAGACTCCTAACATAGCATAAAGCAGAAGTATTGTTGCTATAGTAACTTTCATGTACTTGGCAGACTGCTTTAAAGCAGTTGTTGAACTGCCAACCTGAACTATGTTTCAGGTCTTCTGTTATACAAATGGACACCTGCCAGCCACTCAGAAACCAATACTTTCTGAGGCCGTAGTATAATCATATTATAAAATATAATAATCCACATTATTTCAATTGAACTTGTTAAATGCAACAAAAGCCTTGAGCCAAAATGTATTTCAACAATACGGTTACATGAACTATCGAATCCCTTTGGAGCTGAGTACAGTTCATGAAAGAGACAGAAAAGATTTCATCAGTGAAGGTCAACAGGTTTTTTTTTTATCCGTATAGAGGGAGAAGTTACTCTGCAGAAACAAACTGCTGCTGGAATTTGGTCAGTGTTTCACTTACACACACACACTCACAGTGCTTGTGTAGCCACACACACCGTGCACCACTGCACAAGTCCATTTTCTCATTCCCACCTTTTGTCTCTATCGCTAAAAAACAAACAAACAAACATACACACTCACACACACCTTGTCCAGTGCATGTGATGCATTCGGTGATGAGGGTCAGTGACCTTTTAGAGCTTCACTGAGGTGAATGGAATGAATACAGCAAGAAGAGTAGGAGGGAGGGGAGGGAGGGAGGGAGGGAGGGGGGGAGAGGCAGAGAAGGAAGTAGGAGAAAGACAAAATAATAATTTTAGAGTGAGAAAGAGAGAAGATTAGGAGGTTGAAGAATGCATCGATGCTTTATTACTATCTCTCCGTTCCATCCTAACCCTGTCTCTACATTCCCTCCTGAACTGTCATCTTCATGTTATTATTACCAATAAGGATAATGGCCAAAACTACCAAGATAAAATTGTAATGCAATAGAATTATCCTCGACTGACCTTCTTAAAGCCACTTCACCGCGCAATGACACGTTACTTTCCACCGAATTTCCCTTATTTAAAGTCAGATTTTAAATAGTTAAGCAGTGTGATATGCATTTCTATGCACTTTACATGCATAAAAAAATAACAACTTAATGTTGCAAATGCATAACTTTGATGGAAACCAAGTCTTTGCAAAAGCATACATATAGTATTCACATATTTTGCTATGAAAGACTTATTTCATGCGACCTGCGGTCTCTGTTGACGCCTTTAAAAAGCAGTGAAAGACTCATTCAAACCAGCCTTTGTCTCGCCTCGTGCTGTCTAGGGTTTGTAATTTTGTGTGTTCTGAAGGTCTGCTGATGCTCATGTTTTATTGTTGGTCTTTAACATTTTTACTCTTGCTAAGCACTTTGTGACCTTGCTCTTTGAAAGGTGCTATACTAAATAAACTTTACTTGAGGTCATTTTTATTCAGCTGTTCACACACAATGACGCAAGATGACAAACATAACTCTGAATGTTCTTCCATATTTGTCGTAGTTTGAACATCATTTCAAATACCTCTCGCCAAAAACATGAAAAAAGTAGATATAATTTTAATAAAGTGTGTTCACGTTTACTGTGTATGTGTAACCTTAATCTTCAAATTGTAAATTGCAATTTAAAAAAATCCTAATTAGGCATTTTGAAACCTGCAGATTTGCCCACTGGCTTGGCTATAGATCTCCCTCTGTCTGTCTCCACCCCCCCCCCCCCCCAACTGTCTGCTGAGGACAGCGGGCAGATCAAACAGTTGTCGTTGTGACGGACTTTCCTTTGAAAAACTGCAGCTGAAAGAATATTAAAAGACCCTGGAGAAGAGATCAGGCACCAGCCAGATACCTGCCTGGATGTGTGTGTGTGTGTGTGTGTGTGTGTGTAGGTGTGTGTGTAGGTGTGTGTAGGTGTGTGTGTGTAGGTGTGTGTAGGTGTGTGAAGGGCTTCTTTGAAAATAGAGGAGAAGTGCTGACATCAGCAGTCATCTGGCTTTCTACTCTCTTCTTCACACACTCAAATATGCAATACAGATACACACACACACACACACACACACACACACACACACACACAATCTGTGTCTCATGGATGCTCAGAGGAGCCAAACCATTTTAATTCACAACCCCCGTTCTGTCTAAATTGCAACCCTGTCTATCAGTCACACTCTTTCCTATCATTTGTTCTCTCACACAAACACATCACAGACACCGGCTGAACCACACTAATCATATTAATTCTAAATTTTCACTCTGACTTTCTCTGTCTCTCTCACACACACACACACACACACACACACACACACACACACACACACACACACACACACACTCATCAGAATCTGACAAGAGCCATGCTAATCACATTAATCCTGTCAGTAGCCCAGTGGTTTCTTCCCTCTGGACAGTCGGATGTATTCGGAGCAGGTACAGACATGAGTGGGAATCTGTTATCATTTTCTTTCTTATTCCAAAGCAAAACTTATTTAGTCACTGTATTCACTGCAGAGCAATAAGCAAGTGACCCTGCTCCCTGTGTACGTAAAACGTTTACTACTTTATGAAAGAAACATCGAAAACATCTTTAAGATGGTGGATTTTCATTTTGCGGGTGGAAGTTTTTTGGGGATTTTTTTTTTTTTTCTTACATCTGTTGCCAACTTCTTGAGGAAAAAAAACTCCAATCCAAGTCAAAAAATGTTTCTCAGTTTTTGAAATCCAAACCAAAGTGCTTTCACACAAGATGCCATGAGGAAAAAGCATTTCCCTGCATAACTTCATGAAAAATGATGTTTTGCTGACATTTTGACCACAGCAGTGGTATTTATTAACCTGGCAGTTGCAGAGTTAACATCAACACCAACAAGCTTTTTGTCTCAAGTCTAGTCTACACCTCCTCCACTGGCTGAACTGGTAGCGACTGGGGGATTCGATTGGGATGAATGAGCCGGAGGACAGATAACCTCTGCCACATCTGGTGAGGAGAAGATAACGGTTTCTCTCTGACTTCTCTCTCCTAGTTTGTCTTTCTTATGCTACCTTGCTATATCTTTCTCTCAATCTTTTTTCCTTTTCACACTCTCCTCCTTCCTAATGCTCTTTATCTATAACTGTCCTATATTTATTTTACCCCCACCTCGTAGCCCTCATTCCTTTATGATTCTGTATTACAGTATGAGCTCCCTTTTCCTGCCGGGGCTTTTTTTTTTTTTTTTTTTTCCTCTGATGCTTTGCTGAGATTTAATCAATTTCTCAGTTGCTGTGACTTCCATTGCGACACCAGGCCAGCTAATTTAAATGTGAAGCATTTAAAATGTCAATTACAAGCTAATTAAATTAATGGCACAATGTGATTTAGCCATTTCGCTCCTCTCGCCCTGAGCAATGGATAAATTGTCTCGGCTCAGGAGAGGAAAAAGGCTAAGTGTTTAATACAGATGCCACTTGACTCATATAAACACACGCATGCACACAAACAGACCCCACATGACCTATGGGGGAATTGGTTTTAGGACAGGAGAGGAGGAAGAGGAGAGGGTGGAAGGATGGGGGATGAGTGGAGAGGAACGATGGAGAGGAACAGTGGAGAGTAAACGTCAAACAGAAAGGACAAGAAAGAAGAGGAGGCTAAAGCAACGAGAGAGGGAGGAAGGGCACAAAGATTTGTTGAAGGAAAGACGAAAAAGGACAAGGAGGGTAAGGAGAAAAATAAGAGGTGAGAAGAGGAGATTTCGAAAGGATCGAGAGGATTCGAAAATGGGGAGAAGAGAGCAGAAAATAGGAGAGGAGCAAGATAATGAATGAAATAAAGGAGTAGGTGTAGGTAAAACAAAGGTTGAAAGAAGAAGAGGAGATAAAGAAAGGAGGGGACAGAAAAGTGAAAATGAAACCGTGCTGAAGGCATAAAGAGAAGAGGAACTAGGAAAATATGTGAAAAGGTACGAGGAGAGGAGGAGGAGGAGGAGGAGGAGGAGAGAGAGGGAGAGGTCTGAGGAAACAAGTAAGTAAAGAAGGGGATTGCATTTGAGGAATCAGAAGGTGGACGAATAGAAAGAAGGAGGGAAAGAGGATGAAGACGAGATTAGGGTTTGAGAGGATGTCAGGATAAGAAAGAGATGTTGGAGAGAAAGTAGGAAAGAAGAAATGAAGCGGAGGAGAAAAGAAGAAGAGGAACTGGGAAGAGATGAAATGGAAAAAAGAGGCAAACATGGAAGAGAGGGGATTGCAGGATGGAGAGAACAGCAGAGGAGAGGAGGAGGAGGAGGAATCAGGCTGACTGAAAGGAAACACCTTGCACGAGCGGGTGAGGAAGAGAAAAGAAGAAGGGAGGGGGGGGGGGGGGGGGCGGCAGGCCGGAGCACAGCGCTCCTTACTCAGCTCCAGTCTTGTGAGCTCGTGGTAAATGGAGTATTGATTCAGTGGAGATGAGATTTTCAGAGTAAACACATAACCAAACTCTGTGCTCTGATGTGGGCTCACTGGAGACTCACAGTTAGTGTACGAAACATTACTAACGCCACTCTCGTCTGAGGCAACTCCACTTCTGTGCTCACTACACGTCTCAATTGTCTTGAGGCTCCAAACTATTTTTTTTTAATCTGCTGCTGTACCTTTGGGCAGACTCTCCTATTATGACTGGAGTGATGTGAAAGGCAAACTTTTTGGGGAGGTTGAAATGAAAAATGACTTTCACTTTGTTAACCAAACATCCATGTCTATCCATCTTTCTCGGCATCTAAAGCTGTAGAAATGAGATTTCAGACTTTTTAAAGTGCTTTGCTGGCATAAACAAAAATATCACACTGCTGTGATTGTTTAGAGCAGCCCCCCCAGTTGTCTGGTTTTAGGCCATCCACCAGATGTTGGAACCAGGTTGCAGGGATTTTCTCCCATTCAGCCCCAAGAGCATTAGTGAGCCAGGCCACTGAAGATGGGCGATAAGGCACAACTATGTCTAACATCACTGCATGCCGTAGATTTTCCTTCATTTAAACGAATGCTCTCCGCTCAAACCATGAAAAACAGCCAGAGATCAAAAGTATAAATAAGTCTGTTGACAGGGGTGTTTTCATTTTTTTTCTCATTGTCATCACATGGATCATGTTTATTGTATTTTTACATGTTTTTCAGTGATATAATATAGCTGATAATAACTTCAACTAGCAGGGATAGATTACTATTACACATAAAGGGCAGCTGTTTTCTTATGAAGCTCTCTCCTGTTGATATCCTGTTGAGTTTGTTACAACAAGTAATTAGCTTGCGTACAGATTTCTGTCTATTTAAACTTTCTAGCCAGCTGCTCAGTGTTGCCAAGGCCAAGCACACAGCGATCAATACACGCAGATCATAAAGTGAAACAGTGGTTAGGAAATCAAAACGAGGTATGGCCTCGGGCAGCGGGATAATTATGTGCCGTTGAAGAGGGGGGGGTCGAGAACAGCTTAATTGATGTTTCTACATAACTGTTTTTCCTAGAAATCAATACCTGACTGTAGGAATGCTTGCATAGAATAACATGATGAGGCTTTACATGTTCTACACACACACACACACACACACACACACACACACACACACACACTTCTGTACTTGTGAGGGCCTTTGTAGCCTAACCACAAACCTAACCCCTTTTAGTTTAACCCTAAAAGAAAATTGTAACCCTTAAACAGCCCTGTAAGGAAGTGAGGGCCAGACCAAATGTTTTCACTTTCTATAGAACTCGAAAACTCACACTGGTCCCCATAGAGACAGAGTTACTGGGGCACACACTGTGAAACCACTTGAATCATTTCAGGTTTTTACTGATTTAGAATACCAAAGCACAGTGGATCTTATAGAGACTTTTATTTTTAAAACACTGAAACACAAATAGTTCTAAATGAAAAACAAATACAAAACATTTGCTCCTATTAGTGTTCACACCCTTTGCATTGGCACACCTGAATAATCACTGGTGCAGCCAAGTGTTTTCAGAGGTTACATAATTAGTTAAATGGATGTCACCCGTGTGTAATCAAGGTATAACAAGTGATTGTATAGAATGTTTCTGTGCCTGCGGGGTCCATAATTTGACCAGTTTACAGACAAAAACTACAAAATGAAGAAAAAGGAACAGTCACAATTGTTTGTTTTTTTTATTGTTTGTTGGTTGTGTCAAGTTAAGCTTCTTTGTAGTAATAGTTCAAGCTACGGTATAACAGACCATAATTGTCACTTCACCAGTGAACTAGGTGCTCAGATGTATTTTGGCATTCCTTTGGATGTTGAGAAGAGCAGATGGAGCAACCTCAGGATTGGCTGAATCCCACACAGGCAGTGGACCATAATAACCTTACTAAAAGCTACAAAGAGCAGCAAACACTACACTGATGATCATATTGTGTGTTTTAACAGCTCTTGGATAAGAGTTTTAAGAGCTTTTAATTGTTTCACACAGCCTGCAAACTAAATGCAACAGCTGGTGAAGAAAGTCAACATCCAGCAGCTAAAGAGCCAGATATTTACCAGTAACTAAAACATGGCTGCAAACAACTGCTAATGCTGCTCTGCGTCTGCTGAAAGTGTACACAGGCAACTGCTCTGCTGTCAGTCCTGACGTCTTCATAAGGCCATAACATGTCAGAGCTACGGTTTGTGTCTGTTGGCTTGTTCTGGAGTTCACCTGCTCCCTCCTGGCCAGAAATCTACTTGTGCAACTTTCAATGAACCCTGAAAATAACGCTGTCTTTGGTTGTGAGTGTTCATCAGTGCAAAAGACGGTCACATGACAAGCTCGATATTTCATACTGTCGACAGAGTGATGAATAAAAAACTGTTTCCGCCACACTGATGGGTAAATGTTTGTACCAAAATAGCCACGTCATTAAAAATCTATCCTGCGTTTTGGTGTCGTTTCGTGCACGTATAGACATTGTCGCAAAACTGACCGTCTCGGTGCTGCCGGCCTGCTGCTAGCTACTGTTCGGCTAATTAAATAGCTATTATATATTAAATAGATATTTAAAAGGAGGGTTACTCTGCCCAGGTAAGCAGTTCTCCGAATGACAGACAAAGGCTCCGAAGTTCAGGCTGTTTATTTATTATTACTCTGTGGAAACGAGCTAATAGCTGCTGACTTCACATTGATAGCTCAGTCTGCTCCTCTGCTGCTTCAACACTCCACACTGACCAGCTACAGCAACCTCAAAGGGTCAAACTCAAAGGGTGTGTGTGTGTGTGAGGAGCTTTAAGTTGATCCAAATGATTAAGCATTTGAAATTTACTTTTATGTTTGTCAGGCAATTTGTAATTTGGGTCGGTAAAAGAATATGCTTGCTGGATTTTTTCATCGACCTTGGCCGGCGAGTTGGTTTTGGACACTGAGGGAGGGGTACCGTTTGTCTTCTGTCTCTCCAAGGAAAGAACATCTGAATGCTGACAACTGGATGAATATCTGCACAGAAGCAAATGCAGAACTTAATTTAAATCTTGGCACACGACAGCAGAGAGCTGCTCTATGCACCTTAACATGGTTTGTGTCTTAATGTAAAACGAGATTAGTGTGTGTGTGTGTGTGTGTGTGTGTGTGTGTGTGTGTGTGTGTGGGAGAGAAACAATAGGAACCTAAAGGTGCACAAAAGTGACAAAGACACATCTGCAACACCTATCTTCATGCTGCAAATATGCCTTCACACACACACACACACAACAGGCGCAAAATTTAACAGACACGCTCATAAACACACTCGTACAGTGCAGTATCCATTTATAGAGAGATGAGCTCATCTAAATGAACACACACACACACACACACACACAGAGGCAAATGCACCTGAAGGCTTTACACTGAACACACACAAACACGTAACCCACACACGAGCTGCGTGACATGCTAACAGATATCTTTCCACGGCGAAGGCAACACAGTAATTACCACCATCTTCAATCGGCCCGTTAGCATTCAGCTGCTGCCGTTCCGTTATCGCGCTGAAACACTGCGATTCACCACAACAACGGCAGCATGTACTGAAGGCCCAATCAGAGGCACTCAGACAAAAATGGAGCTCCATCACTGAAATCCTGCAACATCACAACATTTATGTTTCCATCATAAATTAGTTAGGCTGAGTGTTTGGCAGCAGTTTGCAGGACGCAGCTGGTGTGTTTTTTAAATGACAGTTATTGCTCTTAATATTGTTCCTTTTCTGTTTTCACTGTTTATGTTTCAATTTCTTTCTCTAAACCAATTTGAGCTACATCTGATTTTCACATCGTCCGCTGAGACTCAGTCCTTGCTGTTTCACACAGCTCCAACAACAATGTCCAGGAAAGACAACAGAGGACAACAAAGCTGTTGTTTGTTTGTTCAAAACTTGGGATAGGGGTTTAAAAGAAGTATACAATTATAATAATAACATAATAATCCCCATAACGTTGCACTCATGATCCCAATTCATAACTTTGTAATTCATAACAGTTTGAATCAAGGCAAATAACATTTAATGTAAATATACATGTATTCAGTGGTAAAATATATCAGTGCACACAAACCATACATGTACACACACACACACACACACACACACACAGCTCTTCTCTGCTAATTTCTGACCTTTTGTTTGTCAATACAAAGCCCTGGCTGCTTCATTATTTAAATAAATGGTGATAATGATCAGTAATTGTTGTTTGTCTGCACCCAAGAGCCTAATGCTAATCAGCCAGGCACAGGCTAATGAGGTTAAGACAGTCCCACCAGTAAACAATGTGTTGATGAAAGAGAACAACCCCAAACCACAACAGAGTCATCCAAGTTCAGTCCCAATGTTTATTTCTTGCATGTTGTCGAATTCAAAAGGTCACTCTTGGAAACAAATTGTCATGTACGTGATTACATTTACCTGCTGTTTGTGTCTTCATTCCAGTCCCCCAAAACCCTTTCAAAGCATCAGACAGCTTCATCTCATATCGTCTTCATCTATTCATTCACATTTACCCAATAAAACACAACTCCCTACGTCCACGCTCCCTCACATCCACCTTCTCCAGCACTTCTCAGCCTGTGATGTTCACAAATCCTTCTGTTGCACTGAAGCACAGTCATTTACTTAATGTGGCCTAGCTGTTGGTTTTATACTCTTATTGTTGCTTGTAATTCTGGTAATTCATTTAGACTCACTTCACTAACATGCTCATTGTACATTGCTATCATTAAGAGCGTATAAGTGGCTAAAGTGGTTACAGGTAACAAATAACAATCAACGTATTCCACTAGGAAGTCATATAAGAGTTACAGGTTCCCTAAAGGACGTCACTTTAAATCAGATTTATCTCTTTAAGTGTCAAGTTCACCTGCCAGCGCTCAAATTGTTTCCACCACTAAACATCCCAAAGCCACAGCAAACACCTGTGCTCTTTGCAGTTCTGTGTATGTGTTCAGGTACATGAATCTGTGCATGTGTGTGTGTGTGTGTGTGTGTGTGTTATAGTGATTTATTTCCTGTTTAATCGGGTTTGGCAGAGCGGACTGAGCTCAAGCTCAGCGTCAAGGTGTATTTATGGTGTGTGTGTGTGTGTGTCTCAGAGAGAGTATTTATAGCTCTGGTCCAATCTGTGTTCCATCCAGCTGCAGTGAGGAGATAGTGGTTTCAAACACGACACAGAGCGCCTACACCCGTATATTTCACAACCACTCACGTGCTCCAAAGTACACGCATAAATGCTCACAAATTCATAAACGAAAACATAAGGCACACGTGACTGCATCCCAGTAGTCCTTTTTTGTTGAGATTGCAGACATACATGTTCATTTTTATGATATTTATCCTTCATATTAAAATACAATGAAATCAAGCGCGCCATGATATGGAACCACTAATTTAATTTGGTTTTATTACCATTATCAGTTCATTATTACAATAGTTTAATTACTTAATCTCTCAGTTTTTAAACATGTTCATATTTTCGTCCTATTGCTTACTCACCAATTTAACAGAGATCTGGGAAAGTGGGAACAACAAAGTCAAATAAGCAACAGACAACCTGCGTCTCTGCCGGACTCCATTCTAGTTTTATCACACTGGAGCCAGAAATTGAGAACACTGGATGATTTTCTCTGTATTCTTCCAGGGAAGTTTGGGGTTTTAGCAACCTCAGAAGTTTCAGTTCAATTACTAACTTGCACATTGTGAGCATCATATAAGCCCATTTCAGTATTCAGTAGGCTTAATATTAGTAGTATAGTAGTACCAGCAAAGTATCATAGTTATCCAGTGAAAATGGATATGTACCATGTGCCCCAGGATTAAATGGTTTTCGATGATTCTCGTGTATCCTTGGCTTCCGAAAGATAAACTGTGATGAAGCTTAAACAACAAGGTATTTTTTTTATTAATTCATGAAAAGTTGACATTATAGAGATATAAGCTTTTCATTGGGCAGCAACAAGAATCCAAATAATAATAAAAAACAATATTTAGGTGTGAAAAATGTCCAAATGTTGGTGCCAGTTCGTTGTGGAGACTTGTGGGGGATTTCTAAAATCTTGGCTGCGGTACAAAGATTATCAAAACCGCCAATAAGAAGAAAGAAATGCTCTTTGACCTTAAATTACTGGCTAACAAAACGATAGCACCTTTGTTAACGGGATGTCTTATATTGTAGGATTTTCTTTGTTCTTTAGAAAACTATTTTTGGAGATTCCCTCCACAGATTGTGTCTTGTATCTGCTTTTAAAGCTCTCGCTCGCAGAGCTCCATCTGTGCACATCATCCTTCTTTTCTCCTCCCTCTCTCTTTTTCTCAGAGCTCTGTCACTCCCAATCGTGCAACTGAGTGACGATCACAAATCAAAAGAATTCGTAATAAAACCAAACCTAAAACAGCGTGTGTGTGTGTGTGTGTGTGTGTGTCTGCAGCCTTCATTCCTGATTAGCAGACGTCATTAAACTACAAGGTGTTGTTGGAGCTTTACTCCTCGTTAGTGGCTGATGCATTTCCCTCGTTAGCTGGCATCACATCAGCATGTGTGTGTTCGTTAATTCATACATGCTTGTGTGTGTGTGTGGTTAACTGGGTAATTCAGCGTGAAGCCTGCGAGGCCTTTGGAGCCTGCACACTGTCATTACAAGGGTCCTTATGGATTAGAAATATACTAAATGGGGTGTGTGTGTGTGTGTGTGTGGGGGGGGGGGGGGGGGGGTTAAAAGGGGGGATAAAGAGGGGAAGACTGTGAGAGACTGAGGGAGGAAAGGGCAGAAGAAAGAGGAAGAGAAGAGGATAGAGGATAAAGAAGGTTAATGACAGAGTGAGAGGGTGAAGAAGAAAGGGGGAGGGAGGGGACGAGGGTAAAGAGAGATAACAAGGGGAAGGGAAGGGTGATAATGGAGAAGGGGAGGAGGAAGAGGAAGGACGCAGATGGGAGGGAGAAAGAAAGAGCTGGAGGAAGCGAGGAGGTGAGAGGGGACGAGATGACGAGGGCGGAGGCAGGTGGACAGAGGAAGGGAGAGGTTAAAAGAAAACAGAGGAGAGAAGAGACACAGGGGGGTGAGATGGTGGGGGGGGGCTAAAGGGTGAAAAGATGAGAATGAGAGGAGTGATGAGGAGATCGGCTCTCCCACTCCTCTCCCTCCCCTCTTTGTTCATGTTCCTGTAAAGGTCAGAGATTACTCAGTACTCCTTAAAATATCTTGGATTTAATGATGAACCTTGGAGATCCCCCTGTTCTTAATTATCTCGCTGTTTCTCGCCACGAGCAGCAGGACAGAAAACTCATTTTTAAAACTTTGTTCCTCTCTCTCTCTCTCTCTCTCTCAGCTGGGTTCTTTTTCTCTCTTAATATTCTCAATTTCCTCCTGTTGTTTGCTTGGCGTCTCATCCCTGTCTTTCTTTCATATCTCTTCCTTCTTGCATGAGCTCTTGTCTTGTTTTAATGTTTCACTGAATGCAATTGCAGCCATGCTTTTTCTCTCTCTCTCTCTCTCTCTCTCTCTTTTCATAATGATGCATTTCTTTTCTGGGAGAGACAGAAAGCAGGAGGTATTCAAAGATTCTTTTATTTCTCAGATTTACAGTCAGTTTCTCAGTCAGCTTTTCTTTCCTCCTGCTTCGGCTCAGGTTTGATCTCGGTTCCCTCAAAGAGACTCAGAGAAGGGCTGGATTGAGGCCTGTGTGTGTATGTGTGTGTGTGTGTGTGTGTGTGTGTGTGTGTGTGTGTGTGTGTGTGTGTGTGTGTGTGTGTGTGTGTGTGCATGTATGAATGTGGACTGTGCTGATATTTTGGGTTTGTGCACGCTCGTAAGCCCCAACCATAAAGCATTACTGGGCTGAAAAAGAGGAATTTCTAATATAGCATGTTGAAGAAATCACAGTCAAAGACCACTCATCCAGAAGCAGTACCACCTTTGAAATAACTGGAACATAACACCAGGCAGCCTCCAACCTTACATTCACACTACATATACATATACATAT